>NC_031789.1:7222319-7364483 GCF_001522545.3 Parus major
TGTGTGTGTGTGGGATCCAGGAGCTCCTGTGTGTGCAGGATGGATCCAGGAGTTCCTGTGTGTGTGAGCAGGGTGGATCCAGGAGCTCCTGTGTGTGTGGGCAGGGTGGATCCAGGAGCTCCTGTGTGTGTGTGTGTGGGATCCAGGAGCTCCTGTGTGTGTGCAGGATGAATCCAGGAGCTCCTGTGTGTGGGCAGGGTGGATCCAGGAGCTCCTGCAGGTCTAGGAGATGCAGTGTCTGAGACCTGAGTGTCCCAGGAGCCGAGCAAAGCTGCAGTGGGGTTTGGCACACGGTTCCTAATGCTGGCTGTATTTCTCTCCTCCTGTCTCCAGAGCATTTGTGTACCTGAGCAACCTGCTGTACCCAGTGCCCCTGATCCACAGGGTGGCCGTGGTCAGCGAGAAGGGCGACGTGCGCGGCTTCCTGCGCGTGGCTGTGCAGGCCATAGCAGGTGAGACACTGCTGCACCCTCAGACACCTGGCTGACAAACCAAGCCGTTCTCCTGATACTCAAACTTGAATAACGTTCATCTTGCAGAGAAAACGTGATCTCTGTTGCTATTGAAATTATTTCATTCATTGTTTCATCATATGGGTTGAGCATGGGTAAGTCTTGAAATAATGCTACTGATCAAAAGATTTTAAAATTAGGATGATGTTGACTGCTGCAGTCTGTACCTGGCAGCTAATAAAACCCTGCTTTTCAGGACAGTGGGAGATTTAACTCCTGTCAGTAAGTCTGAAAACTGAAACTAAAGCAAAGCTTTTTCTTTCTGGCACCCAGTATAATCAGTGGAGAAGGGTTCTTGGTTTGATGGTTTTGGTGGCCTGCACTGAAGTTAAATGTACCAAGTTTTAGCTGTGCTCAAACTATCCCTTTAAATAATGCTCAGAGATGTGCTCCTCCAGGGTCTGGGGAGAGCATGTGAAGGAGTTCCTGAACTGATGTTTTTCAGCATGGCATAAACAGAAATCAGCAGCAGTTTCCCCCTCACTCAAAATGTGAAGACTTAGAAGCTGCTTTAACACAGTGTTTAATGACCAGGACAGTGTTTAATGACCAGGAATTCTTTTCAGAAGAGAAGAGTGGATACAGGGAGTGGTAACAGCCTCACCCAGTGTGTGTGCCAGAGTTAACTGCAGGTCACTGCTCACTCGAGGTGGGCTGCTTGGCAGGGCCATGCCTTATCCATGCTGCTGGGAGCACAGATCCTCCCCATAATTTGCTGTTTCCAGCAGTGGCCATCTGCCAGCAGTTCTTGCTGGTTTAGGTAGCTTCACTCTCTGTGGGACCATATAATGAAACTCAGACTCTGAAGATGTACAGCAGTCACTGGCAGGGATTAAAAGAAGTGAATTAAATTCTGGTTTAATGTGTACAAGTCTAGTTTGGTTTGGTCTCCTTAGACTGAATATTTCCAAAGAAATATTTATCTGTCAAAATGAACTGAATACACCATGGCTAATAGAAACTGAACTGGGGACATCTCTTGAAAAGGGGCCATGACATATTTGATCCCTAAGCAAAGCTTTGGAGCACATTTTGAATCTTGGGATTTCTCCTGTGAGTGTACATTTACTATGAAAAAATCCTGCCATTTAACCCAGCCCTGTTGTTGCTCTCTGTGAAGAGGAGGAGGTGAAATGAGCACATTGTATGGACAGATCCAGCTTTCAGACATCCAGTGTGGCCTGGTGGAGCTTTGCTACTGTTACTGCTGAGTTCATGGCTACAGAATTTGAGATGTTAGTTTGCCTCAATATAATAATCAGAAGTAAATAAATAATGAAAATTAGTACTAAAGTTGGTTTGCATTCAAAATTCTCTAAAGTTAAATATTTTCAGGATGAAACTTCAGAGCTTGTCTGGTTTTCCCACATCTGAGTTCCTGGTTTCTGGCATGATCTTTTCCAGCACTTAACCCAGCTTGTAACTGAATGACTCTTCTGCTTTCCATTTTGGTTTCCATTATAATGAAAATTTCCCTTTGGGTAACTGTGGGGTCTCCCTTCTCCTCCCCATCATTTATCTTCTTTTTTCCCTGTTTTTTTTTTTTAGCTGATGAAGAAGCCCCAGATTATGGCTCTGGTATTCGACAGTCTGGGACAGCTAAAATTTCATTTGACAATGAGTATTTTGATAAGGTAAGAATTCTTAAAATTGACTTAGGTATCTTTGAGTTGTAGTAGTTTCTGCCTCTAAATTGAGAACACATGTTTTAGGGAAAGAAGGGAATGGCAAACCCAGAAGATGCAGGAGTCTGTTGCATTTCATTTTTCAGAGTGATTTTTCTTCAGTTGCGATGACTCGGTCTGGACTGTCACTGGAGGAGTTAAGAATTGTGGAAGGGCAAGGACAGAATTCAGAGGTTACCACTCCTCCAGAGGAGATCAACAGAATGAATGAGCTGGGTAAGCAAGAAATCTGTGGTAGTTTTGGAGAACTGGGAAATTTGTGACACTTTCAGTCAATCATAGAAAGGAGTTCTGAGTGTCCTTCAAGAATGCCATGGTTAGGGAGAGGTGTTACCATGGGTGAACATGAGAGATCCTGGACTTAACTCATTTGAAGAACTGTGCTGAAAAACTTCCCAGGTATTTGGATCTTCTGGTTATTAGCAAATGATTTGGGTTTAAAAGGAAAAAAGAAGTGTGATGGGACTAAACTGTCTCCTGAAGAACTATTTTAAGAAAAGAAAGGAGAAAAAAAAATAATTTCATGTGGGATGTTTTTTTTCTCCCTAAGACTTGAAGTCAGCCACTCTGGATGGAAAGATGACTATGGAAGGATTCACTGAGGAGATTGGTGATCACCTGAAGCTGGGCAGTGTGTTCACCTTCCGTGTGACAGTGCTCCAGGCCAGTGGCATCCTACCTGAATATGCAGATATTTTCTGCCAGTTCAAGTAAGAATTTGTCCTTACTTGCATTAGGCAATTAATGATTTGATAGAGAGAGCAGTGATACTCTGAGAACTTTTTAGATGGGTGGAGGTGTTGTACAGCAGAGAAAAGCACCTTGTTACTTACTGGAGTTCCTGGTCCCCCCTTCCTCTTAAGCAGGTGTTAAGGAATAGTTTTGCAGAAAGGAATTAATAATAAAGTGGATTCATAAGTTACTAGTTTATAGATAGCTTAGGGTTTTAAGCTTTTCATGTGAAAAATTTAATACTAGATTGTACATACCCCCATTTGAATGAAAGCTGCATGACCCTGGAGGAAATCAGTACTTCTCAAGAGAAAGTGGTCTTAGGCTTGGGTTCTTAAGATAATAAAAAGGAATAATAATGACATAAAGCAAGTACAGGAATTGTGGTCTGACAAGACTCTGGCATTCCCACCTTTAGGTCATCACTCAACTGCTCCTAAAGTTCCAGCAGAATATGTTTCTTTTAAGGTTTCAGGGTTTCCTTTCAGGGCTGGATTCAGAGCACAGCAGTTTTCATTAAACCATTCTGTGGTGGCTGATTTTTGGTTGATTTTTTTTTTAAGCTTTTTACATCGACATGATGAAGCTTTCTCAACAGAACCTCTCAAAAACAATGGCCGAGGGACTCCCCTTGGGTTTTACCATGTTCAGAATGTAAGTAAAGCTTTCCATGAGCAGTAACTTCCTCTGTCAGCACTGGCAGCTGTGTGTGTCCTTCAAGGCAAGCAGAATTATTAAGAATAGGCAGTATTAGGAGTGATCAGGTAAATGATGTAATCCCCATCACAAGACAAAACACAGAATGATTCTTTGTGGCAAATTTAACTCTTCTTTCACCTCTACTTCCTGCCATTGAATTCTTTGTTTCCTTTCCAGGATGAAAAAAAAGTCTAGAATTCAGGAAATAAAATATATGTGTGACTAGCAGTGCTCATGATGTCAGATGAACTGGATATATCTATTTTTATGAACTGTGTAATGCTTTGGTTACATGCAGCCTCCTCTTTTCCTACTTGACATGCCTGATACCGAGGCTTTAATTTTCTCCTTTATTGGAGAGTAGAATTAATGCCTAAACCAAAGGGGAATGCAGTTGCTTTTATTGTGAGTGACAATAAGTGATGTGAAAAATGCAGACTCCTAAGAGAGATTTCCTTTTTTGAATGTCTCATTTTCTTTCCTCACTTGTGAAATAGATTGCTGTGGAAGTGACAGAATCATTTGTGGAATACATCAAAACAAAGCCTATTGTCTTTGAGGTCTTTGGACATTATCAGCAGCATCCTCTCCACCTGCAAGGACAGGATCTCAACAGGTATTGCTCACTAGCCTGGCATAAAGGCACTTGGGGATCATGCTCAGGTTATGCAGTTCTTCACATTCTCAAGCAGAATTCCTGATGGAGGTAAAAGTGCTGGCAGAGGCCTGTTTACCCAGTGAGTGACTGATGGAATTGTTCTGCCCTCTCAAACATGGGAAGCTGTTCTGCCAGTCCATCCTACAAACACCCTGGTGCTTGGAGCATACTGGGAACTTCAGCAGTGTTCTGTGAGCTCTGGGAAAACCTCAACAGTGCTCCTAGGATTGGTTAAGTTAGAATGAAAAAAGAGCATAGGTTAGTCTGAGAAGTGTGCTCAGCCCCCTTGTTTTCCTGACAGGGGATATTTACCTGTCTTCATAGAATCATGAGGGTATTTTTAGAGACAGTAATAGGTGTGTGATACAAAGGTGCATGTGTGTGCATTTGTGTGTATTTCTCATGTTTATCTGCCTCTGTACTGATAATTCTTAATTTCTCTGTAGCCCTCCACAGCCTTCTCGAAGATTCTTTCCTCCCCCTATGCCACTGTCCAAGCCAGGTGAGAACAGCTCTCTAATTCTCTCCATCACAGGTCTGCTACTGCAAATGGAGGTTGTAGTGTGTTCCTCAGGTATCCAGGGCACCAAGAAATGTCAATGGAGTGAGTGGTACAAGGGCCACTGAATGTCTTTGCTGGCTCTCTGCCCTCTCTGTGTTTTATTTGTATCTCTTCTCAACCTCCTCTGCAGGAAGTGCTGCTTGGTTCATTAGGGGATAGAATTCCATTCCTGAGGTGTTGACCATATTCCATGAGATCTGGCTGTGGCTCTTCCCATGCTTACTGAGCACTTAATAACTGGAAATTTGCTTATTCATTAATTGCTTCATCTTTTTGCTCTCTCACATTCTTGTTTAGTGAGTCAGTCTTGTTGAAATGATCCTTGGTTTTCTTTGCTTAATTGGAATTATGCATGCTGAACTCTTTTGTGATTTTTTTTTTTCCATTTCACCTTTAATTTCCTCCTTCTTCCTCTTTCTCTCACCTGCATATTTCTACCATCCTTTCTTTGTGTGTGTTCCATTCCCTCTGCAGACCATGAAAGGAAAATTGAGTTGATTAGGTACCTTATGTCTGGCTATGTAAACGTGCATGTGCTGAACACGCTCTCTGAGCATGCCAACGTGCTGGCCTCCTCTGCTGTGGCTGCTTTCCAGGATGGAGCTGACCAGCTGCCACCTTTTCTCTTTCTGCCTGTTCCCAGTTGTCAGAGCGAGCGGGCTCCTAAACGAGATGGTTAGTAGCCAAACTTGGTCTGTGATAGATGTAGAAGTAGTTTCAAAATGTGCTTTGAAATTCCTTTTTCCTTCATCATGATGTAGTAGTATTAGGAGTAGAAGCTGCATGGTTGTGCTCATGGAAGGATGAGGCTGTGCTTAAATTTAGGGCTCTTTTAGAGAGAACCATAGAGACAGTCTGTTGACTCCAGTGTGCTGGGAGTCACAGATTTTTGTGTGTCACTGCATCTGTTCCCTGAAACTTCCAGGACCTCTGATTTTTTCTGTGTTCTGCATAGAGTTTTGTGATTCTGGGATGAGAGATGCATATGAAAACACAGGCAGGTATAGAGGAAACATTCTATTCCATTCTGTTCTATATAGGTTTCCTTTTCACTCACCTTCCTTTTCTGCCACTAACAGTGCTGTTCCTCACTTCCATTTGTATTCTGGTTTATTTAACTCAAAAGAAAGTCATGCTGATTAATAATTGTACCCAAGCAAGTCTGTGAGAACATCTAGAACCAATCTTCCATGTTTAGTTAAACGTGTCTTTCTGTTGTTTTTCTCTTCTGATGCTTTAGAATCACTCTGCTTAGCAGTAAACTTGAGTGATTTGTGTGTTTGATGTTCCTCTGGCTGGGGTGAGTTCATGTGCAGCTGCATCAGATGATTCCATGTGAGAGAGTTACTACCTTGAGTAACGTGTGGGGAGGTAAATGATGAGCCTCAAGCTCGCTGCCTCACAGGGTAGAGCTGTGCTGTCAATAACAAATTCCTGTAAAATCTGTCCCTCTGAGGCAGCTGCTCATTTAGAAAAGAACCAGATCTCAAAAGAGACCTTAGGCACACCTGTAAGGACCTGTTAGGTCCTTCCAGTGCATGGGAAATTAAGTCATGGTAGAAGCTGAAGGATACAGAGGTGAAAAGGTGGGAGAACCTAAGGAACACCTGGGCAAGGGAGGATTGAGTCTTGAGAGGTATTGAAGGGAGAATAATTATTTGGCTTAATAAAAGCAGTGAGGTTAACATGTGAAAGGAGAAAAAATGGAAAATCAGAGTTAAAAAAATCCCAGTCAGAGTGTACAGGAGTGAAGCTTTTAAAATATTCCAATTTACATTAATTATATTTTAAATTAATTTACATTAAAATATTCTCATTACATTAAAAATGTAATGAGTGAACAGATAAGAGAAGGCATGTAATGGTAACTAAAAGGTATGATGTGTGAGGGAATATTAGGTTATTTCTAGAATTTAAGCTGTCTCATTTTATTTTTTTTTAAGATGGTTTATCCCTACATTTGTATGAAAGGAATTAGAGGGGATCTGGCTGGTTATACTCACTAATGCTAAGAGATAAGGAGCCCAGAAAAATACTTTGGCAGGATTAGGGCTCTGGCATAAGTCTTGTTCTGCCTTTTTACATATACAAATCTAAACCAAGTGGTGCAGGAGTCTGGCAGTTTGTAACATGAAGAAGTGAAGACTGAAGTTTAAAGTTGTGTTCTTTTCCTCTTGTGTGGGGAAGGTGAAATGTACTTTATGGGTGAGTAATGCTGCAGATGAACAGACCTCAGCAATTGTAAATCACAAACTGTTAAGCCATAAAGCATAAAGGAAACTTCTCTGTGGATCTAGGAGGGACTGTGTATTTTTCCTGGCTCTTTGGATGCACTTTTGTTCCCTTATGTAACTTCAAAAATTTTATCTGTTCTTGTAACCTAGATTTAAAAAACAACTAAGAGAAATAATGATTTCTGTAAGCAACATCACTTTCATGGTAAAAGCTGTGTTCTGCCTGTCTACATAGAATATGTAGGACCTCTGAAATGGCACGTTCCTGTGAGCCCTGAGTAAGCTTTACATGTTCAGTCTTTGTGAACCACTCTGTTTTTCCTCTTTCTTTCTTTTCTTTCTTTAAGTGCCAGCTACAAAGCTGAATACTATGAGCAAGCCGAGCTTGGGCCAGAGCGTGAGCAAATACGACCTCCTTGTGTGGTTTGAGATCAGTGAACTGGAGCCAACAGGGGAGTAAGTCCTGTATTAATATTGTGTGTTTTAAGAATGGTGGTTTATGAGATTTCTGGGGTCTTTTCCCTTTGTTCTGTTCAGACCAGGTTGATGTTTAGCAGTCACCATGGTGGGGGCCTGGCTGGTTTGTAGTTGTCCCCATTGGAAAGGACCAAAGGGATAGGATGACTTTCTTTGACACTTGGAGGGCTCTTTCCATGGTGAAATTCCAGGCACAGGTGCTGGAATTTCCCTTGTGTAGGCCATGAGTTGGGATTTTTTGGGACACCAGAGACTTTAAGCTGCAGTCACACAGCAGACTCTGTTTAGTGTTCATCTCTGCTACAAAGGTTTTCCCTGACAGATCTTTAGGGGTTCTATTGAGAAGTGAGTTCCAGTTTTCCATTAGTACTGGAAGTTCAGTGGATGGTGCTTCCACATTTCACTGGTCCTGTAATGCCAGAGGGAGCCTGTTTGTAGAGCAGGTAGAAGGACACACTCTAATGTCTTCAGCTGCAGCAGGGAGAGGGAGCTGCTGTGCTGGTACATCTTTCCTGCCTGCTGATTCCCTGTCTCACACAGGTACATCCCTGCTATTGTGGATCACACCGGGGGCCTGCCCTGCCAGGGCACCTTTCTGCTGCACCAGGTACTGATGAGAGCTGTGGAGCACCGAGTGTCATCTCTGCAGGGAGGGAGGGGATGCTGCTGACTGGGGTTCACATCTCCTTTCCCACACAGCTGTGCAGTGTCAGTCAGGATCTCCAGTCTGTGCTTGGTCTGTTGGCTTTGGGCTGCTTGGTCCCCAGGGTATTGCTCTTCCTGTTGCTCACCAGTGGCCATTGCACTCGTGGAAGATGAAAGCCTTTTAAAAAGCAGGAACCTTCAGGACCACATTTGTGCCTTTCAGTGCCTCCAGCAGCTCTAAGGACACAGAAGGATCATGTGGACTAAACTTCCATTTGCTCTCTCTCACTGCTTGTGGTTATGATACATAATTTATTAAGTGACTGTATCTCAGTGCATCTTCAATGCCTCTTATAATCCTTAATAATATTTTGTCTCTAGCTAGATTATAAAGATAATCCTAGTTAAAGAGGGTTTATGGGTTTAAAGTTACATTTTTGCTACTCTCTCTTTGTGGAGTGAGGAGGGGGAAGCATTTCATTTCTTTAACATATGAGAATATAACATCCCCTTGAAGTAAATTTCAGGGCCCTGAAACAAGGAGGTGCTTGTTCTGTCACACACTGGTTTAAATTATATTATTTACTTAACTTTTGCAGTTTAGATGCAAAGTAGATGTTGTGTGTGTATGAGCACTTCAGCAAAAATTGAGTTTTGTTTGTGACCTCCACCAGGGTATCCAGAGGAGAATCACAGTCACCATTATCCATGAGAAGGGCAGTGAGCTGCACTGGAAAGATGTGCGAGAGCTGGTGGTTGGTGAGTAAATGGTTTTGCATCTTGCTCTGTAAGGAAGAAAAACTATTACTGGTAATTTCTCTTTGTATCAGATTCTGCCATTTTTATGAGCACTGCCTGTAAGAGGAGGATTTTGAAAAACATCCAGAGGAAAAATGGAAGTTTTGAAACTTCCACTTACAGCTGCTTGTTAATCATGTAGTCCAAAATTATATTTGGGAAAACAAGTTCCTTTAGTGTTGCAGTTTGAATTTTAATTGATTCCTCCTCCCCTTTTCAGGGCGTATAAGAAATAAAGCAGAGGTAGATGAAGCTGCTGTGGATGCCATTCTGTCTTTGAATATTATCTCTGCAAAATACCTGAAGTCCTCTCACAGCTCCAACAGGTAAGTGAATGAAGACTATTTCAGCAGGAATCTGAAATTTCTTTGACCTCTGATGTATTGGCAGGATGTTTGGAAAGCTGGGAATGTGGCTAATTGTTAAATGTAGAGTTCCATGGGCACAGAACACACAGGTGGAGAATGAACATCACTGTAAATTCTTGCTGATGCTGGAATCTGGTGATCCATGTGAAGGGTTTGCTGATGATGCATCAGAATTACTTTCCACTTGTATGGACCATAAAGGGCAGATGGAAAGGAGCAGTTTGAGAGGGCTGCAGGATTTAACCCAGAACTTTTAAACTGACATCAAGGTTTGGTGCTAGAATACAGCACTGAAGTACAAGGACAATTTTAGGAGGTACATTTATGGATGTGTACATATTATTCCTGGAGTGAACATGTGACAAGTTAAGCCAGAGCCACACTTTGTAAATTTGTAATTTGGGGATTTATACAGATGTATGACAAGTTGAGTCCAGTTCCATGTCCCTGCAGTGTGGCACCAGGCTGAGGGCTTTGTGGCTCTGTGTGTCCCTCATTGCTCCACATTGTTCTGCTTCAGTGTCTGCAACCAAGAGCAGTGAGGCAGAGGGGGCATGGGGTACAGCCTCTCCCTGCTCTGACAGCAGAGTCACTTGGCTGCTCCCTGGCTCTGTTCAGCTGGTGCAGAGCAGGAATATCCCTGGCATGGGGCTCTGAGTGGCTGTTTCCAGAGGGAGGAAGGTTTGCATCCATCTCTTCTGTACCTGCTCTGAATGCTGGAGGTGGGATCCTTCCAAGCACTGGAATTCTTCCTTCTCTGTTGGAGGCCTGGACTCTGAAACACCTGCAGCATTCAAGTGGATTTGGGATGCTGCTCCTGCCTGCAGGACACCTCTGCCACCTCGTGTCTGTAAAGGCAGGCAGGGACAGGGAGGTTGGCAGTTGTTACCTCCACTGAGAAGTTTTGAGTGTGTTGGAATGAATGGATCAGTATAACTGAAAACAGGGAGACTGTTGCTGGTTTCCTGTGTGATACTGTTGGATTCGCAGTTGGAAAGCCCTGTGCTCTCTGTTCTGTTTCAATAAACTCCTCCATATCTCTGGAGTTTTCTATAAGTTGGGCAGCCTGGGTGAAGGATGAGTGTGATGAAGCTGTGCCAAGGTTTAAGCTGTGGGATGAGTGCATGGCAGTGTGGTGGAATGGGATTGAGGTTCTGGTAAGAGATCTGTCTTATGTTTGCTCATTGTCTGCAGACTTGTTTGCTGCTTTCTGTGGGGTTTTTTTCCACTTTGTTTTGCTTTTTAAGTCCACTTGTTCTGTTCCTCTCAGCCCTTGCTTTTCTGTTCTACTTGTGGCTGCACTAACTGAAGCTCTTTCTGTGTTTTTACAGGCTCTTTCTTGATAAGGATATGCCTAGGTATTTTCTGTTTGCTTCCTTTGTACATAAAGATTCTTAAAAATAGAATGCTTTATGTCCCATTTGTATTGCTGCCACTTCCCTCAACTTTTACTGAATTCTGTTAGCACACCTCTTAGCTTGTCCAGAAGTAGTCTTCCTTGTCCTCCTCCTGCTCCTCTTCCTCTGTGTCAGAGGGTGATTCAGGGACAGTTCACTGGGGCACTTGAGAGGGTGAACTTCCCTTCACACGTGAGGATAGGAGAATTTCCTTCATGCAGTCTTTCTGATTCACTTGATGTGCCATCAGATATAGACTCTTTTTGTAGCCCTTGCTATTTTCTTCCCTTGTTCTGTATCAAAGAACTAAATTTGGAGTTTCTCACGGTCTCTGCTGCTTTGAAGGACCAAGCCAAGGACTGAATTATGAGGTTACTTGAATTGCTCTGATCAAATAGCAGTGGCTGCCATGTGACTGCTATTCAGCCTCTGTTCTAGGCTGGATTTGCATCTGAAATTTAACCATGTGGTTGCCACTCCTTACTTTACCATCTGGCAGAGGAGCCAGACACGCAGTAACTGCCCAGGCTGGATTCCTGTTCCACCTTCCTGTGGGATCACAGCCGGGCACGGCGGCAGCACAGTCTGGGGCACTGCCTGCTGCTTTCTGTGCTCTGCCTCTGGACAGGGCAAGACAGAGTCTGCAGTGCTCCCAGTTCACCACCTTTCACTAATGCCAGCATCCACTTCAGAATCAGCTTAACCTGTCTCTCCTGTATTCCATGCTTTGTGTGTTCTGTGTGTGCCGTTGGCTGTGCTGAGAGGAGTTCTCTCGCTTCTGGTTTTTGTCTCCCTCTGTAACTGCTGTAGCAGGTTCTGCTTTGGACAGGCAAAGCTGTGTATATTTAATTTCCTGGCTAGGAAAGATCCACTAAGATAACTGCCTCAGAGCTGTGCTTGACTTCATCCTGGTGTTTGTCCAAACATCATTTTACTCAAGAGTGTGGTACTTCTGCATGAGGAGCATTTGTATCTGTGCTCTCTCTCCATGAGAAGTCTTGTTTGGCAATTGGTGCAGAGCTGATGCTGGGGCTGTGTACAGTGGTTTATCCATCTGTGATCAGACAGGTTTTACTGCTTCCTCTTCCACCCTGAGAGTAGATCTGGAATTTGCTAGAAGTTTAAAAAATTGCTTGTTGTCATAACTAAGTCATGATGCAAGTTTAAAATGTAAGGATTCAACACGGATGTGTAAAGGCTGAGAAAACAACTGTGCTCTTTGCCTAATCTAACTGAAGTGAGAATTATTACTTTACAGTGCTTCACAGTGTTTTTAAAGCTACCAATTATTTGGCCTTTAGGTTACATTTCTCTGTATTTTTAATAGTAACAACATATTTAGAAGTAGTTTCTTAAATGTGGTTCTTGAAACGCAAGCCGTATCTAGCAGTGTTGTCACTTGTGCTTGCTGGTGCCTTTATGGATTAGCTTGGAACTGTGTCATTGGTGTCAGAGGAAGGGATAGCTCTTGGGAGCTGTACTTGAGATTGAAATCTTTGTTTCTGACACGGCTGCTCTTAGGCTGTTTCGTGTTTCTTTTTGTTCTGCTTTGTGTTTTCGTGTTTCTTCTACCCCCACCCTGTTGTTTGTCCTTTGTCTTTGGTTTCATCTTCTATTTTACCAAGTTGGGAATTAGTACAGAAACTCTTTAGAGAGATAACTTCTTTTAAAAAAATAATATACATGAAGCACTTTCATGCTTTTAGTACCACATCATTTGGACTCAAAATGGCAAGAGAATTTGGGAGGGAAATTATATAGAGGTGCTGAAGAATGAATATCTTCTGTTTCTGTTATCAGTGTGGCAAGGTGTGCTGAGTTCCTGAACAGGGGCATAGGTCTTCTTTCCAAAGGGACCTTCCTGAAATCAGTTGGTGCCTGTGAGAAAGGAGAAAGCTCACTTCCCCAAGCCCCTGCTAGAGGAGAGAGTGTAATAACACCTTTAGATGTGGTGATTTAGCTGTGCTCTGTGTCATGCTGCCTCTCACTTTCACTTGAACCTTCTGGATTGCTGGGCTTGACCTGTGGGAGCTTTCAGCTCCTCTCTTTCCTTGTCCCAGACTGAAGAAATGTCCTACAGAAGTCCTAAAATACAATTAGAATGAGTGTGGCTTATAAAAAAGAATCTTCCCATGCGCTTTTAAGATGTAGCTGGGCTGAATTACACCTGAAGCAGTAGAAATTAATTTTCTCTGTTTAGAAACAATTGTTTGGTGCTGACTTCCCTGTAGTGCTATGACAGCTTTTGTTTTCTGCATTCCCTCTTTTCTCTTTTAGCTGAATCTTCTCTATAAGAGGCGGTGGTCTTTGTGTCACCCTATTTGAGGTAGAAGTAAATGATCTTGGAAATAAAGAGAAGGTTTTTGCTTCAAGTATTTGTTACCCACTTCACTGGAGGATGATGTCAGGGCAGAGATGGGCTGCAGCAGAACTCCTACTATTGACCTTCTACTGTACTTTTTTGCAGGACTTTCTACCGGTTCGAGGCAGTCTGGGACAGTTCCTTGCACAACTCCCTCCTCCTCAACCGAGTGACACCGTATGGCGAGAAGATCTACATGACCCTCTCTGCCTACCTGGAGGTGAGACACCAGTGCCTTCCTGCTGGCTGTGACCTGTCTGGGACAGGACACAGACTGTACTGAGAGAAATGGATTCAAAAGAGATTTGAGTCCTGAAGCCAGTATTTATTCATTTTCTGAGAACAGGGTAGAAAAAATATACTCACAGTTGTGAGTCACATCACATCTTGATATCAAGGTATGATTGTCTTACAACACAAGAGATACTGGTGGTCTTACCTTTCTGTGCCTTGTTTTATCTGTCTTTGGATCTGAAAATCCACTGGAATCAGTGAACGTTCTTCTTTAAGTACTGGTGTTACAAACAGTGGCTTAGCTCTTGGCTCTGTGTGCAGGACACTGTTGTTTTGTGTGGCAAAATCAATTCACTCAGGAGATGCGTCAAGAAATTTGGCAGTTCTCTTTCCCAGAGACACATATGAAAACCCTTCACCCAAGAGCCAAACAAGAACAAATTTCAAAAGCCATCTCACTGAGGGCAGCAGAGTAACTTGGCACAGTTGGCTGCACCCATTCATTCATTGCTGGTGTTCCCCTCAGCTTGACCACTGCATCCAGCCTGCTGTGATCACAAAGGATGTTTGTATGGTGTTTTACTCCCGAGATGCCAAGATCTCCCCACCGCGCTCCCTGCGCAACCTCTTTGGCAGCGGCTACTCCAAATCCCCGGACTCGTAAGTGCACTTAAATTCTGGTATTGATGCTTTTTGTCAATATTTGTGTTTTCTCTTAGAGCATGTAGTTTAGTTTTCTTAATTTTCTTTTTTTCCTTGAAACTCAACCTGCTGATAGGTTCTCCAGTCTGGTTTTGAATGTTCTTTCTTGCATTTATTTCAGTGAAACTCTGATGGCTTCTCTCTTTACTGACCTCTTTTCCAGACTGACAAGAGTTGGGAAGAGGGATCCATTTTTCAAGCTTGCACATAGATGACCTGGATCCTGATCTGGAATTTACTGCAGCATGTGCTCTCCAAGTCCAGTGCAGGGTGGGGGGAAACGTGGGGGAAATGCCATTTTTGGGGATCTTGCAGCCTGTTCTGGCTGTTCTGTGCAAGAGTAGGGTTGAGATCTAGTTCTAACTAACAGCTGTACTTAAAATTCTGCTTTGGGAACCACTGAGCTAAAGCTGGAGCACTTTATCTCTGAAGATAGTAAATAGTGTATTTTTGTTTCTTCTGCTTTCCTGTGAACAGCAATCGAGTAACTGGGATCTATGAACTGAGTTTATGCAAAATGGCAGACACAGGAAGTCCAGGTAAGCAGTGACTGGGTGTTCCAGTGATAAATATGAAATACTGCAGGGAATGCTCAGGCAGAATGGAGTAAATATTTGTGTCCTGGTCAGAAGCAGTTCCTAGCAGTGTTGTTACTGTATTTTATAGCTATTTTGCTGTAAAATACTTACTCAGGTTTTTACTTTAGACTCAGGTCTGTGTTGGCCTGGTCAAGAAGGGTTCACTGGAAACTTGATGTTTTCTGACATGGGTAACTCAGGACACTGAGCACATACACCTGAGTCTTAGGAGCATAATTCATGGCTCATAACTAACAGCTGAGACTGGGTTTTGCAGCAGTAGAGATTTTTCTTGTCTTTTGAAGATGTTGCTGATTTCTGGTGCCAACTTCACCACTTGAAAGGAACGTAGTTCATGGTGTATCTGTGTACTTTTCTTCTAAGATGTAGAAAATTAAGTCCTTGTGTTGAATTAGACTGAAGAGGAGTTTGCATTGTATCTTATAGATACAATAAGAAATAGAAAATATCTGAAAGAAGTAAAAAAGCTGGCCTAAATCAAATTAATTTGGTTGTGTATTTGCAGGTAATGAAATCCTTGTGTGGTGTATTTCCAGCCAAACAGCAGAAGTGCTGGTTCTTTGCAGATTGTTTCTTAGCAACACCCCTGTGGCAATGGTTTTAACATGTTGTTTTTTACTGCTCAGGAATGCAGAGGAGGAGGAGGAAAGTTCTGGATACTTCTGTGGCATATGTGAGGGGAGAAGAGAACTTGGCAGGTTGGAGGCCCAGGGGTGACAGCCTCATTCTAGAGCATCAGTGGGAACTGGAGAAACTGGAGCTGCTGCATGAGGTGAGTAAAGAGATCAATGTCAAGATTTAAATAAATTCTCCTGTCAGAGAAGATGCAAAGTATGTGACTGGCTGCTGAGTAGTCTTCAGCTCAGAATCTCAGTGTATTCAACAAAGGCAAATTCAATTTCCAGTGCCACTGTAAACTCCCTTCCCTGGGGAAAGTTACTGGGATGAATAGCAAAGGATTCCTGAGAATTCAGGGTCTGTAAAATCGGCGCCTTCCTGGAGCAGATGATCCTGATTTCTTTCCTTACTAGGTGGAAAAAACCCGACACTTTCTTCTGCTTCGTGAGAAGCTCGGTGACAGCATCCCCAAGTCCCTGAGTGACTCCTTGTCTCCCAGTCTGAGCAGTGGAACCCTCAGCACCTCCACCAGCATTTCCTCTCAGATTTCAACCACGACCTTCGAGAGCGCGGTGACGCCCAGCGAGAGCAGTGGCTACGACTCCGCGGACATCGAGAGCCTGGTGGACCGGGAGAAGGAGCTGGCCACCAAGGTAGGGCACAGGGCAACCATGCTGCTGGCAGCTGGGGAGCCACAGGGGATTGTAGGTCAATCACAAGCCTCTCAGATAGCTTGGTGAACATCCAGTAGTGTGAGAGTTTGATTTTAACATCTCGGTTAGTGAAATAAGCCGCTCTCACCAGCCAGTGTGGCTGGGGAGTTTGGGCTGTATCTCATTCCCCTGTCTTAGTGGTTCTGTAAAGACTTGCTGATTTTATCAAGTGAAGTGATTATTCCCCTCTGCTCTGACTTTTCATAGCAGTTTAGAATTTATTTTTTCATGACCTGCCAAGTGTGTCTTGGCAAATCACCTCTTCTGTTCAGATTTCTCTGAAAATCTAAATATAAAATCCTTCTGTGTGTCTCATTTGTTTCCCCTCACCCCACCCCCCTTTAGTGTCTGCAGCTTCTTACTCACACCTTCAATCGGGAATTCAACCAGGTGTACAACAGCATCAGCGATTGTAAGGTAAATATTTCATGTAATATTTCATTGTAATACACTGTATTTGTAGTACAACAGCAGCATGTCTGTGGGTCATGGAATCTGCTGATACTCTGAAGAGATAAACCATTTTATATTAATTTATTATTTTGTATTTTCAGTCTATTGAAAGCATTTGGCTACTCAGCATCAGGTTCCAAAGGCTGTTGCAGGAATTGGAAATGCAGTGGACTTGGACTGTAGTTCAGCTCCCAGTCCAGCAGACTCTTACTGCCTTTCCCTACTTTCCCTATGTAAAAGGATAAATGATGCTTAAAAATCCAACCTGTAGGCAGAGGCAATGCCAGCTTTCAAACTGGATGATGTTGTGTCCACTGAGGAAGTCAGAGTGTGAATAATCAGAAGTGTAGGACATTGATAATAACAAGCTGTGTCTGCATAAGTGCTGCTGTATTTCTGCCCCAGATGGGTTTGTGGTGGTTTGTGTGAAAATTTGCTGCTGAGGAGGGCAATGGCAGGTGAAAAAGCATTTCTGTTATCTGAGCCTTCCCTGCTGGAAGCCTTCTGCAGGCAGGAGTGAGCCTGAGCTGCAGCCCAGCTGCTGTGATGCTTTCCCTGTGTTTGTGCTCGCAGCTCTCGGACATTTCTCCCATGGGGCGGGACCCGTCCGTGTCCAGTTTCAGCAGTGCAACCCTCACCCCTTCATCCACCTGCCCTTCCCTGGTGGATTCCAGGTGCAGTTCAGTTGATCAGAAGTAAGTGTAATGTATTAAAAGGAAAACATCACTTTTCAGTGCTTCACAGATCTCTTTGCTGTTTTCTGATTTTTCTCCCTCTTTTCTTCCTTTTCCCTACTTTCAGATATTTCTCTCTACAGCCCCCTTGCCTTACTTCTCCAGTCACTCTTCTCAATTCCTTTTCACCACTTTGTTCTTTTGAAATATTTTTTTTTCCCCCTTTGTGTTGGGGGAGCAGTCAGATGCTTGTCATTCCAGTGACCAATGCATCTACAGTGTGTGGAGTCCACAAGTTTTTTCAGAGGCCTGTTGAAAAGGTCTTCTAATAACAGCCCAGAATAAACCAGCTTGGCCATTAATCTCTGTTTATGTTTCTCAGCTGTATCTATCCAAGATACTTTTGATGAAATTTGGAATAACTATGTAGTGAAAGACATAATTTGTACCTTCTCAGTTCAACATCTCTGAGGGAGGAGTGCTGAGGAAATAGAGCATTTTACATCAAACGTTAGTAGGATGTGTTGTGACTGTGCTTAGCAGGAGAAACAAGGTAGAAGTAGTAGGGAAACAACTCACTAGTGGTTATTATAAGTTATATTCCACAGATATCAAGGGAGAATGCTATTTAATATTGTACAAAAGGATCCCAATGTTACACCATAAATCTGGGCTGGAGGGTGGAACTTCAAGCTGGCCTGTAGATGTAAACTTAAATTCCATTGTCACATTCAGTTGCTTTGTTGTGATTTACATTTTTTCTCTCTACTTTTTTTGAAGGACACCAGAAGCAAATTCTCGTGCCTCCAGTCCCTGTCATGAGGTGGAACAGTTCCAGATAATTCCTGCAGTAGAAACTTCCTACCTTGCCAGAGCTGGAAAGAATGAGTTCCTCAACCTCGTTCCTGATATTGAGGAAATCAGACCAGGGTAAGTTTTCCATTGGTGTGTGATTGTGGCTTCCCAAGAACTGTCCCAAGGCCTTGCTGAGATTTGTAGGCTCTGTGCCCCACTCAAAGAAGGAAACTTGCCTGGGATAGCAGAGCTGCAGAGTCCTCTGTGATGGACTGGGGAAGGTTATGTTGATCTTTACAGCGTTTGTTCCCTGCATCTGCTTAATGAACAGGACTTCCAGTGAGCCAAATATGAGGTTTGTTATCATCAAACCATGGCTGAAGTTCACTGAAGCAGAGATCTCTGGAGACCTTCTTTCTGTCAGACTTAGTTGTTGAAAACACAATTCAGCTTGTTTTAGAACCTTTTCAGAATACTGTTACAGACAAAACAAGGGACCGAGTGTCTTACTGCACAGTGTTTTGCAGTTAATAGGGATACCTGGGAGAAAATCTATTTCTGTTTTGATGTGGGTTTGTTTTTCCAGCTCCGTGGTGTCAAAGAAAGGATACCTGCACTTCAAAGAGCCACTCTCCAGCTCCTGGGCCAAGCATTTTGTGGTGGTTCGCCGTCCCTATGTTTTTATTTACAACAGTGACAAAGATCCTGTAGAAAGAGGAATCATAAACTTATCCACAGCTCAGGTGGAATACAGTGAGGATCAACAGGCAATGGTAAAGGTCAGTCTGAGAGCTGCTGTTCATTTATCCATAAAGCAAGAGCAGTACAAGCTCAGTGTGTCTGTACCATCAGCTGTGTCATCTCAGGTCCAAGGAAAATGGATCTGACTTGTGGAGACGTTGAGGATCTTGCCCACAAAGTTCCCAGTTTTTTCAGGGCATCTTAATGGTTTTGGACACAGTTGTACCTGAGGGTGACCTGACTGCTGTCACACATCAGATGAGCTTTTAGGAGCACGTGTTGGTACCATCACCCTGCATGTTGGGTTTTTGCAGCTTTCTTATATTCTTCTTATGTTTTTTTTGGGCTTGTGTGTTTTTGTTTGTTTTAAAACCAAAACTCCACAAAACAAGACATACAAACATCCTGCAGGGAATCAGATGAACTCTGCTGGTCCATCTCAGCAGCTCTTAAAGCCCACACTCAGCAGTTAAAGGCCATATTTTGTAGAAGATAATGACTAATAATACCCTGGAAATCACCAGTGAAGCATAAATGAAAGCAGATTCTTTCAGAGAGGAAATGTGCATCAGCCTGTGTGCTTGTAGACTTTTTATTTGAAATTGTCCTTCATGTTGCAGACCCCCAACACGTTTGGAGTGTGCACGAAGCACCGTGGAGTCCTGCTGCAGGCCATCAATGACAAGGACATGAATGACTGGTTATACGCCTTCAATCCTCTCCTCGCTGGCACAATTCGGTAAGAGGCAGCTCTGGGCACTCAGGGCTGCACAGGGAGGTGCTCAAACCAGGAGGCTGATGGTTGGTCACGGATCTTAGTCTTGTTCTGAGGAATTTGACAAGATATGGGAACTGGAGGAGGGAGGAGAGTGGGCACAAAGCCCCCCAGAACAACCAGAAAACAAACTAGCCCTGTATTTCAGGAACTGCAGGGGCTGTTGTTTTGGCTTGGGGTGTTCTGAACAGCCATGGCCAGTTTGAACACGTGTGGGATGCTGCATTTGGAGAGCACAAGATGATTTCCCTGTATGGCCATTTTACAACTTTGTAACATTTCTTACTTCCTCTGTGCTGGACTTCCTTTGATGATGAGCTAAAGCAGAAATTACGTTCCCTTTTTATAACTTCTCTGGCAGCCTTTCCAGATCTTACTCCACTGCAGTAGCTCTTCCTTTCAGAAAAAAAACCCCAAAATACCCCAAAAACCAAAAAATGAAGCTGTTACCCTGCAGCATCAAATACTTTCTGAACAGTGCAGCCCTTAAATGATCCCTTCTCCCATTAAAGAAGCAGAGCACAGAAGTGAGAATTCCTTCTCATTACAGTTGGATACATTTTATTTTCTTAACATATGGAGAAAACTAGGAGTGTACCAAAGGATTTAAAAAAAAAAAAGAAAAAAAATAGGTGGATAGGCTTTGGGGAGGGAGGAAAAATAAACTTTCAGAATTTATCAACTACTTTCTCACTTTTTTTTTGTGCAGGTCCAAACTGGCTCGAAGACGCACGGGCCAGATGAAGTACTGAGTCCATGTAATGTTCTCATCTGTTCCCCCCACTCACCTTCCCATAGATAGTGTTACCTCTCATTTTCTCTTTGTGATTCTTGACGGTTTCTCTTGTATGTAATCCTGTGGCTTCACATCCCCCACCTTCCCCACTCCTTCAGCACATTTTCTAGGTATTCTAACCCTACCTTGTTTCTTTTCACCTGTACCAGAATTGTACTAGTAGCATGTGGCCAAACAAAAAGAGAAAGGAAAAAAAAAAAATCAAAAAAATTGAGTGATTATGCACGACTCTAAAAAGAAAAAAAAAAAAAATTTTTTTTTTCTATAACAATTGTTTTCTCATTTGAATTGACCTTTAGGTGTCTGTCCCACTGTCCACTGTCTGTCTAGACTGCTACAGGGTTTTCATTCAATTGGTGACTTGGCAGTGGTCATTGGTTCCCTCAGGGCAAAGTTCCAATGCCAGGGAAAGATCAATTGTTTAATGGAGACATTACCCAGCCAAGAGCTGCAGTAGCTCCTCAGGCTTTCTGGATCCAGCCTCGAAGTTAAACTCTGTTGAAGGCTGATATTGGACCAGTCTATCTGGACAGACTGGATTTTGGACTTTGTGCAAGTTTCTGAGTTTCCAGGGTCCAGCAGACTAAGGCATGAGCTAGAAACAGTTAGGGAACAAACCAGGAGGGGCTGGCTAGAACAATCTGCCTTTAAACTCTTGCTGTGGGGTTTGCAGGTGAACAGTGCTTGGGTTTAACTCTCCCAGAAGAATTTCCATCAACACTCACTCCTCAGCCTCGGAACTGAGCTGAGTAGACCGTGCTGATATGAGGGAAAATAGACCATATATGAAAAATGAGATAAAATCCCAGAAGCTTCAGATGCTCAAGCTGTGTATTTGACAGCTGGAGAGTGTTAAATGGAAATGAAAGTGCAGTTGGTCCCTGGATCACCATGGAGGGTAGATCCCCACTTCCTGCTTTTATTCCTGACTCCCCAGTTCTGCAGGAACCAGCAGAGGTGAGAACTCACCTCTCTGGGAAAGGTTTGGGGCTCCCATGGCTGTGTCAGGTCTGTCCCAGCTCTGCAGGGCCTGTTTGTGCATCCCTTCCCTGCACTGCTCCCGTGTCACCCCACCTGTCCATGGGAGCATCCAAGGTCTGTGGAACACTTCTAGGCCCAGCACCTGCAGTGTTCTCCAGGGAGCTGAAGGACACTTTCAATTCCCTTTGAAATAACTGCTGAGTGTCTCCTAATTTCCCTGCTGCAATTTCCATCAGCTAAACCCCATTGTACTCAGAGTTAATCCTTCCTGGGGAATAGAGCAAGTGGGTTCTGGTCCTGGTCAGTGGAATGTCATAATTGGCTTCTTGGACATCAGCTGGGTGCTGTCAGTTCTTGACCTACAGTGTAAGTTCTTCTGGTGGCCAGAGCTTTGGTCCTTGCCTCAAGAAAGAAGAGCAGAATGAATTTCCTTTCTGGGAATGAACTCCCCTCTCTCAGTCAGGTGTTGGGGATGTGTGTGTGTCCTTTCCCGCTGTGTTATCCCTTCTGGCTGTACCTGGGGCATTGGTAGGGCTGGCTCTGATCCTGGGCAGTGTAAAGGGATTTCATCTGGAGGCTGCAGCCTCTCAGGGGAGAGGGAACAGGGTTTGTCCCCCTCTTGCAGGAGGCACACCAGGCACAGTCCAGCTCAGGAAGCTCATTTGGGTTCAGGTCACTTCAGGCCGTGCTCGGGAGTGCGTGGGACTGGAATCTGTTGAGAAAGATCTTTCTTTGCTCTGTGGGGTTTCATTGTTCAGGAAAGTGCAGTGCATAATGAGACCTCCTAACAGCCTGGAGAGCAAAGGAGCAGGGGGCTGGGGTCTGACACTTGCTAGGACATATCTTTACATTTCTCGAGGTAGTTCTCAAGCTAAATCATATGCTCATGCTGTCTCTGTGGTCCTCAGATTTATTTCAGAACTGGAAACCAGAGTGAGGGAGCATCCTGGGGACCCAGGAACACAATAGGGATGGGATTTTTTGGTTTTTTGTTTTTTCCTTCTGTTTTTGTCTTGTTTAACTGTGTGTGACTCTTAATACAGTGATGATATTCCTTTGTTATGCAATGATGATAAAGCACTTCCAGTGTGTGGATAAAACTGCTTGTCCTGCAGGAGGGCTCCTCACACTGCAGCTAAGCTGCTCTCAAGAATTAGGTTAATTCTAAGCATTAAGTTATCATTGCCATCACCACTGTTGATAATGACAGTGGAACCTGTTGGAGGAGGCAGGGTGGTTGAGGTGGTGGTAGGTTGTGACACACTGACAGCATTTTAACTTTTATCTGTTTCTTTTTTTAACTAGAAGAAAACTAGTTTCCTAAGTCTTTGCTTTGGATAAGCCAGAGAATGAACCAAACCAAGTGGATATAGGCATTGCACAAAATCATGATTAAGGGATCATCTTTAAAAGCAGGAAGAGACAGGTGCTTATTTTATACAGAGCTTGAAGTGTTACAGTTGCATAAATGTCACTCCTCTGTCTTAAAACTCCAAGCAGTTTCTGGTGAGGTCTGAGTGGATAACCGATCATCAGAAGAGCAAAAGTCTGGTTTTAAGCATCAGCATCTCTTAAAGCATCTCTTAAATCTCTTACAGTTGCATAATCTGTGACAAACCAGGTCCTTGTTGTGTGGAGTTCAAATGGGCATTACTGTTTTCAGGTCTGACATAAAGGCAGACAAAGTTCTGCAATTACTGAAGCCTGCTTTGAGACATTTGGTTTCCCTACTTAAAACTGGGCTGAAGCCAATCCAAGTTTTCTTTAAAGGTATAAAAAAACAAACAAACCAAAAAACCTGAATTTCCATTCACTTCTAAGCTTAGCCTAACGTGTTAGAAATTTATTTTTGGAAACAGGATGAGGAAGGAAAAATGAGCTAAGCTGCCTTCTCCTGACACTAGGAAGGCCATTCTTGGTTACCTGCTGTGTGTGTGTGGAGTCCCAGAGTCAGACAGCTCTGGGGACTCAGCCTCTGTAGATGAGGCACTGTGGGCCTGCCAGCCTGTGAGGACACACACCAGCAGGGAGCTGGGGGGCATTCCCTGGCAAGAACCAGTGTCAGACTCTGCTGCATTTGGGGTTTATCTTCCTCGCCAAAAGGAAGGAGAAAACTCCTCTTTTTGTCTATTGAAAATTATGTTGGATCTTCCTGGGTATTTTAAAATTAAGCAAAACCTTTCCTGTGTTTTAGAAATGCACTTTAAGTATCTTTTTAAAGACGACTCCTGTATTCTGGGAATACAGAAGAGAAGGGAGTACTGTTTCCAGAGTATGATTTCCAGGCTGCCGAGAAAAGGTTTTTTTGGTCAATGTCTAATAGTCCTTATTACTGATTAGAATGGTATTTCAAAGCAAAGACTTTACTTTTTGCTGCTTGTTATCTAATTTACAGGGATTTAATTTTATGTAATGTATTGTATATTTATACATCTGTAATTAATTGCACATTAGATAGGAAAGAGGATTAGGTTTGGTGTAACACCCACCGGTACTAAGGCGCCCGTGCACGTGTGTCTGCCTGTACTCCTGCACACCTGAGCTGCTGGGAGCTGATGCTGTGCTGGGTGTTGTGCTGCAGATGCAGCTGTTGACCTGCTGGAGCAGGAAGGGTTTGCTGCTGTCCCTGCAGCGGCTCTGACGTGCGTGTTGCATCTCTCCGTTGTAGTTACTAACCCAGTCTGTGGTCTGGCTGTAGTATCTGTAGCAGGATGTATTAACCTTGTGCTTCCTTGTTTAAAAACATCAGCTGTTCAAGAACAGGACCGACTTTTGTTCAGAAGGCCATTTATGTGTTCTGTGTATCTGAAATCAAAACTAGTCCAACACTAACCAGATGATTGTGTCCAATGTTATTGGGAACAGGATTTAAATTGCTGGGATCAGCTGTGTATTCAGAAAACTGGTGTGGAGCTCCTAAGTCTTCAATTCTTAATGTTGCCAAGTGAATGGGCTGCCCCTGAGCAGTGCTGAATTTACCTCTTGTTCACCTGGAAACAAGGGACTGGAAGCAGAGGGAGTCTTGAATGATCAGCACTTCCCAGGATCAGGTCTGAATTTTCCCCTTTGCTTGTTCATACTTCATGTGCAGTTGGTTCTGGCTCCTGAATTTGGACATTAGACATGCTGTTCACTGAAATACATCCCTTGGAATTGCGGTCCCCATGTCCCTGTTAATCTGTCTGTACACAAGGTAAATGCTGAATAAGTGGCCTTCTTGAACAAATCTCTTTGCAAACTGATTTCATCCCAGCGAAGGAGTGTATCAGCAACACTGTACATTAATTTCAGGTTTTCATTTTCTTATTTTATTTTGTAAATATATCCGATATTTGGAGCTTGAGTATACAAAATGTAAATATAGTTCATGTATTTGTACTAATTCTGATCCATTTGCTGTATAGCCTTAGGTGTGCAATGCAGATATCTAACTGTGTATGGTAACCTTGCACCACTGAATTGTTAGTGAACGAGGTGAAACAATAAAGGTACAACCAGTGCATTAGCAGATAGAATGTGTGCTCCTGTTTATTTAAGTACTTATATCATATGTCAATTACTTGTTTTTAAAACATGTGCTGAACCAGCCAATATTTTCATGAAAAGAAATCTGGACTGTTCTCCAGAAAGAAGGGGAAGGGAGGCCCTGCTCATCCTCATCCTATCCCCTCTGCTATGCTACACAGCATTTCCAAATACTTTCTGGATGCTTTTGAGTGGTTATTTTGCTTTAAAAACAAATTAGGCTTGTCACAGTGCTGCCAGTACTGAACTCACTTATCTGGGGGTGACAGTTGGAAATGAGAGGAAATGGGTGAAATAAAACCATCAGAACACAACACCAAAGTGGGAACTCTGTGAACAAACATGTGTCATCCCCATGAATCATTCCTGACTTGGTCTGAAGGTGCAAAGTTTTTAAAAGCCACGGACCAGGGATTCCCAAAGCATTTAGGTCCAACCAAAACAGGTCAAAAACCTCTTAGAACTTTAAACCATCTGCATGGCCTCCTCTTCACTATCTGAAGAGCTGTTGTCTTTGCTGCTGGGGCTGATGCCCTGTGTTTTTTCTGGTTATGCACTTGAATAACCTAATCACCCTAACCTGTGCACTTTTTCTGGTGGCTCTTCTGACAGGTTAATCAATCCCTCATGGAAGCCACTCTGTCACCGCTTTCTGATTCATTCACTCTTAGTGCCCAAAATTAGAGCGAACCAAAACCTTGACGGGCCAGATTGCTGCGGGTCACCTTGTTTAGAAACTGATTTATATAGAATTTCATGGAAACTGCGGTCTCGGGAGGTGCGTGTTGCCGATACAACCAGGGCAGGGCAGTGGCTTTGTCCTGAGCCCGGTGCTGACCGAGGGACAGGTTTGTCGAGTTTGGCCTGGGCACACAAAGACAAACGGGTAGCGGTGAAACCTTGGGGGCTGCCTGGGACGATCTTCAGCGGCAGAATCGAAGCCCGTTAGTAATAATTAGAAATTACAAAGTGCGCAATTCCAGGCGGTCCCGGGGCTGCGTGTCGCTGGGATCGGAGGGACAGCAAGGGACGGCCGGGGGCGGCTCCTCCGCGGCCGGGGGCGGCTCTCGGGGCTCCTCGGGCCTCGCGGGCGGCGGGGGAGCGGCGGGGACAGCCCGGGGACAGCGCACGGGGGAGCGGCGGGGACAGCGCGGGGACAGCACACGGGGGAGCGGCAGAGCCCGGCGGGGACAGCCCGGAGACACCGCACGGAGCCCCAGCCGCACCCGCCGAGCGCTGCCGCTTTAAGGGGGCGTGGTCTCCGGGACATCGGGCCATGGGCGGGGGGCGTGGCTCTCGGGAAGAGCCAATGGGCGCGCTCGGCCCCGCCCCGCCCTCAGCTGATGAGGGGAAGCGGCGCGCGCCGCAGGCCGAGCCCGCAGAGCCCCGGGAGAGAGACCCGGGAGACCCGAAAGATCCGGGAGAGATCCGGGAGAGATCCGGGAGAGATCCGAGGGAGATCCGAGGGAGACCCGAGGGAGACCCGAGGGAGACCTGAGAGAGACCTGAGAGATCCGGAAGAGACACCGCGAGACCCGAGCGCCGCTGCCATGGCCGAGTGAGAGCGGGGCGGGAGCGGGGCCCGGCATGGCCGCGCTGCGGCTGCGGCCGGCTCGGGGCGCTGGAGGCTCCGATGCGCTGTTGGCTCCGCCGGTGACTCCGCACAGCCTCGATTCTGTGATCTGCTGCAGTAGCAGCTGACAGAATGAACTCAAAGCTCCTTAGGAAGGGATGGGCTGCCCTGGCAGCTGGCACGGTCACAACAGCCTGACAAAGTACGGATGCTACAAGCCGGATCACTGCTAGTGACTTACATTTTTGTTCTTTCACATTCCAGAGCTGACATTGCTTTGATTGGACTGGCCGTGATGGGTCAGAACCTGATTTTGAACATGAATGACCACGGCTTCGTGGTAAGTGAGAAAACACATTGTTTAGGAAGGCTGACTAGCAGTAGCCCTTGGGGTTGGAGCTGAGCATTTTGTGGGTGCTTCCCCCTGCTCTTGCGATGATCTAATGGGTATTATTTCCTCCTTTAAGTCATACCCTGTGCTGGCCTTTGTCCTGTTTCCAGAGGAGAGCAGCGGTGCATGCCTGTACTCAGCTGGCACCTGATCTGTTAATTGTGCATGACTTTTCCCTGAAGTTGGCTTTGGCCTTGCCATTAACCACAGGTTCCCGAGGCACTTGTAGAGACATGCTCAGGTTCATCCCTGCCCTGTGCCTGGCAGGAAGGCGGAAGTCAGAGAGCACAGGATGTCGGTCCTTGCTTGTATAATCTGTAGTCTGACCTAAAGTAACTTTCCATTGGCATCTTTTATTGACGTGTTTTCTTGCCCCCCAGGTTTGTGCTTTCAACAGGACGGTTTCCAAAGTGGATGATTTCCTGGCTAACGAGGCCAAGGGAACCAAAGTGATCGGTGCTCACAGCCTGGAGGAGATGGTCTCCAAGCTAAAGAAGCCCCGCCGCATTATCTTGCTGGTGAAGGCTGGAAGGGCAGTGGATGACTTCATTGATAAACTGGTGAGGCAGACATTCATTCTACCTGTGACTTCTTGCTGTCTTTTGGAGGAGTTGCCTCTAAAAGTTCTCAGTTATTCATTATTAGTGAGGTTTGGAATGTATGGAGAAAACTGAAATGTTGATTTATTTTGACAGGTTCCATTGTTGGAGACTGCAGACATCATAATTGATGGTGGGAATTCTGAGTATAGAGACACCATGGTAAGCCTGTTTCCTACCTAAAGTGAATGAATAAAATACACACAACTCTTCCACTTGTGATCGTCAGAATAGTCAGTCAATGAGATGCCATCACCCCTCTTGCACCTTCACTCTGCAGTAAACTCAGCAATTCCACCTTGGGCCTAATCTGCCTCCCCCACATCTTTGCACAGAGCATGTGTCACCTGACACTTAATTCCAAGCCTCTTCTGGCCTCAGTGCTGCTCATGTCTGTCTGTCTGTCATTGTTTCCTCACCATGTTGCTCTTGCAAGGATCCATGTCAAAGCAACAGGAAGTTTCCTAATGCTCACTTTGGGGTATGAAGAAGATTTCTTAAGGTTCTAGCAAGTCCAAAGCAGAACTGAAGACCTGGTTTTACATCTGAACTGCTAACCTTTGTTTGTAAGGCTGTGGCATTAAGCAAAATTAAATGGTGCTGCTCTGCTCTTTGTTGCAGAGGCGTTGTAAGGAGCTGCAGGCGAAGGGCATCTTGTTTGTGGGAAGTGGTGTTAGTGGTGGGGAGGAGGGTGCCAGGTACGGACCTTCTCTCATGCCAGGAGGAGCCAAGGAAGCCTGGTAAGCATCAGCTACTTTATTTTCTTGTTCAGAATGCTTTGCAACAATTCACATTGTGCACTGAGGGAGGGAAAGAGGAGGGTGTGGGTGTGGAGAGAACAAGATATGTTGCCATCTCATTTCCTCAAGGCTCCAGATTTCTCAACCTGGCTGGGGTCATGGGGCAGTGCTGAGCCTTCATGTAAGGTGGAACAAAGGCAGGCTTTTCTTCCTGGAATCCACAGGCAAAAGTAGGACCTACAGACATCTGAAGGGAGAAGAGAATTTTGCTTAAATTTTAAACAAGTACCATTTCTTATTTTTTTTCTTTTGATGCTGTACACACTTGGGAAGCTGCAAACCATGAATTGGGCAGCAGCAAATGGCCCTGTAGTGACACATTATAAAAGGAGCTTCAGTACATGTTTGTACTACTATTGAATGCATCAATTTATTTGCAATTTTCTGCATGCTGCTGTGCTATTTTATACTCAGGTCTCAGTAAAGACATCAATGCTCAATCAAACAAGAGACTTTTTCTCTTGTTGCCCACTCTCTGCATAGATGTGGAAAGAGAAGGTGTGTCCAGGTTTTGCTTGAGCTTTAGTATCTCTTGAGTCCCTGTCCATTTGCATTAGTGTTTCATACCTGTATCAGCCTGTTTAAATTTGGTGGCACAAAGCCATCAACAACAGTAAGTTGCTGCCTGATCATCTTTTGCCTTGAACAGCTAAGTAAGGACAGCTTCTGTGTTCAAAGGATATCTGAGCTCCTTGATGTGCTTTGCACTTGTCTGTACAGTGTTGGAAGCATGACTTGATTGTGCCAATGTCTTGCAAACTGCCTAGTTGGGAAAAACATATTTAATTGGCATTGGTGTGGGGATGGGTTATCAGCCTGCCCTCAGCCAAGGCTGCCTTTTGGCAGCTTACAGGAGGCATCAGAGTGATAGATTTTATTTATTTTCTCTTGTGGTGTTTGTATCCCCTGCCTGTCTGCTAAGGTGTATTCTTTTTCCTCACAGGCCCCACATCAAGACCATATTTCAAAGCATTGCTGCTAAAGTGGGATCTGGGGAACCTTGTTGTGACTGGGTAAATAGTTGTTTGATACTGACCCTAACTTGGGCTTAGATCCCTGCTTAGGCAGTTTGGTTGCTGAAATTTGTGATGTTTGTCCACAATAAACACAGCACCATCGCTGGTTGATTTTCTGGCTGTGTTCATTTCCAATGTAGCACCTCTGATAACTCACACTATGCAGTGGGAAGACAGAGTTTGTGGCTAGGGCATGTGCTGGGGGAGCTAAATGGACCTGTGAGGAACTGGTTTCAGTCAGCACTGTCTTTGATTCCCTCCTTTAGGCAGAAGGAAGCCATGGGCAAGTGTTAAACACTGGAAGTGGTGGTGATACTGTTGCTGAGGGGATTTTTGGATGTTTCTGGACAGGTGGGAGAGGAAGGAGCTGGACATTTCGTGAAGATGGTGCACAATGGAATTGAGTATGGAGACATGCAGCTGATCTGTGAGGCCTATCACCTGATGAAAGATGTGGTGGGCATGGAGCATGATGAGATGGCAAAGGTGATTTGCAGTTTTTAATGTCTTTCCTTTTTTTGTGCCGTGGTGTCTGTCTGCCACTGCTGAGGTGCTGGGCTTGGGTAAAGCTGCTGCATGTACATGAAGTGAATTTTTCTGACATGCCTCCTGTTTCCAAGGGTATTTTTTCCAAGGGTATATTTCCTTCCTGTATTCCAAGGGTGGAATATTCCTGAGCTTTACATGAGGTAGGAGCAGTGAGCACAGACAGCTGAATGCTTATAGAAGTTGTTTAAAAGTCTTACCACACCACAATTGATTTCTGTCCAGGAAGCACCTTCTGGTGCAGAGATGTGAATTACCTTGCCTGAAAAGAGCTAATGAAACACTGAGCATTATAATCAATCAGGCAAAAATATATACATTAATCAGTTAAAAGATATGGTAGAGACATAGCAAATTGGGGTGTATATGAATACATATATGCTTTTTCTCCTTTTTCAGGTATTTCAGGAGTGGAATAAGACAGAGCTGGACTCTTTCCTGATTGAAATCACAGCCAATATTCTCAAATTCAAAGATAGTGATGGCAAATACCTCCTCCCAAAGATCAGGGACAGTGCAGGGCAGAAAGGCACAGGGAAGTGGACAGCCATTTCTGCCCTGGAATACGGAGTCCCAGTCACACTCATCGGTAACTGCTGCTTTGCTCTTTCCTACCACATCACAGTGAGGAGCAGGGCAAAGCAAAGTCTCAGAAGAGAGCCCACAGCAGGGCTGGGCTGGCAGAAGAGGCTCTTGTAGGTGTAGCTGTTCCTGGGTGTTTTGCTGGGCTCGTTTTTACCTTGTTCCTTAGATGCTGGCAGTCCTGTTGTCACACCTGTGTCCCTGGTGTCTCTGCAGTGCTGGGAGGATTCAGTGACAGGGGAACATTAAGTGCTGAGCTCAGTGTCTAATGCAGAGGAGCTGTAACTTATTTGCAACATTTAGAGGGTTCTAATACCACACATCCAGACAACAGGTTCTTTGCTCTCAGATTTGCTTTCATTTCCATGCTCTCTACCTCTTTTTCCTTTGCTGGTCAAGTCCTGAAGATAAGAAAACATTCAGTAGCTAGAAGAAAGTAACTGCAGTGTAGCTGTCAAAGGAACTTGGCTGCATTCCAGCAGCAAAACACATTCTCTAAATGGTTTTAATGTTCTGCAGCTGTACTCTTTCAGTGTTAGGCTTGAAACAGTGTTTCTTGCTTGCACTGCAGATACTCTCCTGTTTGGGGTGGAGGAGACACTCCCTGGGTGGTGCTCTGCAGTGCAGGGAGCACTGTGAGGTAATGCTGAGCAGATAGGGAAGTGTGTGCCATAGTCCTTGTGCAAACGTGGCCGTCCTCAGGGCAGCTGCTGTGTGCTTTTACTGCGTGAGCGTGACTTGCAAACTTCTGCTTGTAAAAGCAGAGTCATGCCACTCCTGCTTTTTCCTGATTTTCCTACCATGCTGCTCCTCCCCATGGTAGAATGAAGTTTTTGCAGAAATGGAAATTAGCCTGTTCTGATTTAAGTATGATATGTCATCCTGCTGTAAGGAGGATCCAGAGTCTTGTGAAAATATTACTCACTCTTTTTTTTTTTAATTGTTGTTGGTCTGATTTTGGGGTGTGGTTTTTTTGGGTTTTTTGTTTTGGTTTTTTTTTTTGGTATATCACAGCTCACTTAAAGGGTGGAACAAAATGACCCTATGAAGACTTGCTTCTTCTCCTTCTATCAGACCCTGAAAAACAAACTATTTTCTCCCTCATTTCACAGTACTGTCTTCAATTGCTAACAAGTACAGCTTAAACCAGTGTGATTAAGAACTCACTGGGCCAGCCTGACAGATGATGTTCAGTAACCTGTTTGATGATGTTTAGTAACCTGTTTAATGATGTTAGAAAACTTTCTTATGGACTTCTGAATATTAATGCTAGAGGCCTACCAGATTTGTAAATCTTATTTCATTTTATAAGTTAAGCTGCTGATTTAGTCTTGATTTTAATTGCCCTTATTTTGCATGAGTGTATTTCAAAGCACATCCAGTTAATGTGAGCTGGCATTTAAGAAACAGCTTTTTATCTTAAAAGCATGCTACAATACTTGTGAAGTCTTCAGCCTTGCTGTTCCCTAGATTGCAGTGCACCACTGTCTGTCTCTGATAGATAGGAAAAGATTTTAAAGTAAATTCTCAAAACTGAGAGCTGGTAAATGTTCTCGAGGATAAATTTCCATGTGGATGACTTGTGGTTTTTTTGTTTATCATTTGAAAGCTGTATCAGTCAATACATACCCAGTGGTTGTACTGAGTTGTCCCTCAGGAATGCTGTTGGAATAATTCATTTGTGCACCAGTTTTTTTGCTCGTGTTCATGGCTCATCACTCAGTGACACTCTGGTGCTTGAGTATCTCAGACATGAACGTGATGCCCAGCTTTGTAATGGTCTCCTCTTTCCTGCTGTTCCCAAAGGCGAAGCTGTGTTTGCACGGTGCCTGTCGTCCCTCAAGGATGAGAGAGTGCAGGCCAGTGAGCTGCTGGAAGGGCCCAAAGTGACTCAGTTCAGTGGGAACAGGGAGGTCTTCCTGGAGGACATCCGCAAGGTGAGTCCTTGTGCAGGGTCAGAGCAGGTCTGGGATGCTGTGAACCCTGGGAGAGCTCTTGTGTTTATATTTTATGGTTCCTGCTTTCAGCACCATGCGTTGTCTCATGATGTCCACAAAGCATAATGGGACCCATTCCCAACCAAAGGAAGGTTAGGAAGGATCCAGAAGGAATTCAGCTCTAAGCCACAGTGGGCAGAGACATCTACATGGGGTACAGAGATCATAATTCATGCACAGGAGCTTGTCCACCCCTCAACACTCCTGTCTTTGCCTGGGTATTGCTCTCTTGATCTCTCTCTGTTGAAACCAAACTTCCCAATGAGAAAGGATATTTTGGTTCTCAAATAACTGGAATGTTGCTACTGTACTCATCCCTGTTGAGATGTGGGCTGGACAGAGCATGTAGACTGTGAAGTTTGTTGTTGAACTTTTTGAGGGTTCTCTTGGAATGTGAATTTTATTTTTTTTTTTAGGCCCTGTATGCTTCCAAGATTATCTCATATGCACAAGGCTTCATGCTGCTGAGACAAGCAGCCAAAGAATTTGGCTGGACACTGAATTATGGTGGTATTGCACTGATGTGGAGGGGAGGCTGCATCATCAGAAGGTAATTGAGATTGAACAGCAACAGAATTCAACAACAGAATCACTAGATTGGAAGAGACCTCCAAGATCATCGAGTCCAGCCCATGCCCTAACACCACAACTGATTGCCACATCAGTCTTTTTTTAGATGAGATGAGGAGGTAACCTGGCTGCTGAGGGGAGAAGAGCAGGCAGTTTAGTTTATGAGGTGCTTGGCTGACAAGCCTAGAGATTTCCTTGGAAAATCCATGGAGTTACTCTGCTGGTAAGATTCTGAGAGGCTGTAGACAACATCAAAGTTTACTAGATGAACCCACTATTCTGGTGGCTTAACTGCTGAAATATTTCTTGATCTTTGTCATGTTTGCAATCTGAGTCTGGCTGGGTCAAGTTTTGGCACTGCAAGTTTTGGATTCTGGGCTTTGTTGAAAGCTGTGACATTTATTCCTGGTTAACTTTTGCCTAGTGTGTTCCTGGGAAAAATCAAAGATGCTTTTGATCGCAATCCTGGGCTCCAGAATTTGCTGTTGGATGATTTCTTTAAGAGAGCTGTAGAAAACTGTCAGGTAAGTTCCAAGGAAAGGAGACCACAAAAACAATAATTAACAGCCAATACTGTCACGGTTCTTCTCTTTGATACTGACCAAGTTATGACTGGAAACTGAAGGTTCCCATTTTACTGTAACAGAATAGCCTTAGGCAGAAATCCAGCAATTCAGGAGGGTCATATATTCATATATATACCCATATATATACCCATATATATACCCATATATATACTCGTATATATATGAGTATATATATGAGTATATATACTTATATATATATATGAGGAAAAAAGGCCTGGCCTGTGTGAACATTCTCACCACTGGCCTGTGTCTTGTGCCTACTGTGCAGTTGGATTCCAGCTGAGCAGATCATAAAGCTCTGTTCCAGTACCATTGTTTGCAGCAGCCCCAGAACAACAGATCCACACATTCTTTAGGCCTGTGTCTGTACAAATAGTGTCCGGGTTTGGAGCTGACAGGAGGAATTGAAACCACATTATCTGGGCAAAAAAAGAAGTCTCATATTATCATTAGTAGTGCTTGTAACTGAATCTGAATCTGAATATTCCATGCAAATGACTAGACCAGATGAACAGTTGAACTCAGGATGATCCACGTCTGTCTGCAGTATCAGTGCTGTCCTTTCAGGCCCTTGGGCAAGCTTTGTTCTGTGCTTGGTGAGAGCTCCTGGAAGTGCCTCAGAGCTCAGAACATTCTCCCTTCCCCACTGAATCCATGCTTTTGAGATGCTCTGACCACGTTTATGTGAAAGAACAGCATCCTTGCTTGCTTGCTTGCTGTGATTTGACTGCATGTCTCAGCTGTTCTCATCCTGCTGTTAACTCTCTTACTTGCTATTATTTTAGATCAACCTCATTTATATAAAATCAGCATATATCATATATGATATATATATAAATATAGTATATATAAATCAGCAAATACTGCTGCAGTATTTGCTCAGCCTTGGTTATTAGATTTCATAGAACATGAACTAGCACACACAGTTGTAGTGGAGTAGTTCATGTGCCTGCACATATCTCTGAGCGAGCACTGATCAGTTTTCCCCCTCTTTTCCTCTCCCCCAGGAGTCCTGGCGCCGTGTGATCAGTACTGGAGTGCAGATTGGAATCCCTATGCCCTGCTTCACTACAGCACTTTCTTTTTATGATGGATACAGGCATAAGATATTGCCAGCTAACCTGATTCAGGTAGGTACTGAAATCTCATTGTGCTGTTATTTAAATACTGCTTTAAAGGCCTCAATGGCAATACGTCCTAATCACTCACAGTATGGGTTGCTTAATATATTTCTATTGTACCTGAAACTCATGTCAGTAAAACACTTAGAGACTTTAGCTGGATAAAGAACACCAGAGATACTGGTATGGCAGTGCCCAGTGTGTGTTTGTATTCCATCCGTGAACCAAGGGTAATGATATATTTGAACCCAAATGGTTTGTAGAGAAGTATCTTTGAATGTTTGGATGTATGGAAGTGCTTGTTTTTTAGATTAGTACCAAGCAAAAATCCTATACTTGCATTTCTGCAGAACTCTTAATTTAATTATTAGATATTAGTAAATTTTTCATTGCAGTGGTTTTGCTAATAATGAGAAAATAATTTTGAGTGTTATAATATTGGAGTCTAGTCTTATTTCTAGTATTCCTTGTTAGGTAACAGTAGGTGCAACTTCTAGAACTCATATGGTATTGACATTTGTGTGTCTGGTTTGTCTGTGTGTTCTCATTCCAGGCACAGCGTGATTACTTTGGTGCACATACATATGAATTGTTATCAAAACCAGGGGAATTTATCCATACTAACTGGACAGGCCATGGAGGAAACGTGTCCTCTTCTGCTTACAATGTCTAATGGAAATCCTTCCACTTGGAGCCAAGATACTGGAGATCTCAGATATTTCTTCTAGAATATCACTTTTTACTGTACTCTGCTAGAACTTTTGTTTGGACACTTTTGTAACAACTTGTGGGTGTATTTCATACATATATGTATATCTCTCTATATGTATCATATAAGAAAACAAAATAAATTTAGTTATAAATGTGTTGAGGTGTTTTCTTTCCACTGGTGCTGGCCAAAACTAGGTAAAATGTTTTTGTGCAGTATTTAGTAGAATTTATAGTTATGTTAGGTTTATAGTATTGTAGTGTATAAAGTCCTAGGGATGAAGACTGAGGTGACTGCAGTTCAGGAATTGCTGAGATGGAGAGTGGCAAACAGCACATGAACTTAGGAGGTTGCAGGCAGATAAAGGCCTTTCTTTCGTTGCCATGGTTTATTCCTAACAGGCAGGAGCTTGGCTCTTACAGATTTAATTCCTGGGCATTCAGCTGCTCAGTCTGTCACACTGAGCTCTCTGTGCTTTTGTAGAAGGTGGGATGGATCATGGAGAAACAAAATTAATTTTCTCCCTCCAATTGTTGTTCCTAGTTTTAAGGTCTGGCATAAAGACTTTGCATTGCTGTGTGCTTGCACTTTCCCCCCAAATCTCCCCGATTCTTTGCCTCTTCTTCCAATGGGGCAATTAAAAATACCCACAGCAGCATGCAAAGTTGACTGTATTTTATATCCTCTCCCTGCAATGCCAGTCATCTTCATGTTATAAATTATATTAGACAACTAGGTCTATTAAATGAACGACAATTTAAGTAAAAAATAATACAATTTAGTAAAAAAACCCCAAACAATTTAATTTGCCAGTAATTAAGTATGATTAAAACATGAGCAAAACTGACCAGGGTACAGAGAGGGCTCCTCACCCTACCTCACCTACAAAACAAAGCAATTTAAACTAAACTTATTAATGAATATGTATAAGCATATAGTATGTATTTCCTGTAAGTTTCTTCCCATTTTCAATTCTTAAGTTATACGTCACTGTCCTTCATGGCCCATGCTTCACTTGTTGCTAGGGGGTCTTCAGTCCTCTTTTGGTCTTTGGATGAAGGCTTACACTCATCCTCGTCCTCTGGATAACCTCACAGCTTGCACGTCTGTACCAAGTGTTGTGTTATGTAAATAAGCACCGTGTTCCAATAACTAGCCTTGCATTTCATAGTTAAAACCATAATTTCAGACCCTATGCCTGAAGTCATTCCAGCTTGGTCCATCTCAAGGTCGATTCTGTCTTGAGACATTACTTATTTTAAAACTACATCCTATACCCTATTTTTAACGTGTAACATCTGCAAAGGGTCCATCTGCCTTGTAACACTAATTCCCTTTATTGCTTTATAATAATAACAACTTTCCAAATAGTTACAATTGAGTTAGCACGAATCATCTCCGTTTATCACATTCAGGACTTCTGAAAATTCACCTGGTCTCTAGCCTTTTTATTTCTCAAAATCTGTTAAATTTTGTGCTGTGCACACTGATTTTTGTATTAATTTTTGGCCATATGTATTTCTGCTGAGACAGCTATTTAGTCACTAGTTGAATACCTGTATACGGTGAATTTCAGTGTGAGGTACCTTTCAGCAGAGCGGGCAGAAAGCCTCGGCAGTTCCATGGAACAAGTGCGTACCGCGGGCGGCAGCGCCGCTGCACGGCGGGGCCCGCGCCCCCCTCACAGCCCCGACATGGCGGCGGCCCCGCCCCGCGCGGGAAAGGCGGGAGATCGTGAGGGCGGCCATGGCGGAGGCCGGCGGCGGGAGATCGTGAGGGCGGCCATGGCGGAGGCCGGCGGCCACGAGCAGCAGCTGCTCGCACAGGTACGGGCGGCACACGGCGGGCCGAGCCGGCTTCGGGGGTTGGGGCGAGGCCGGTGTGTCACCGGCCGCCCCTGCCTTGCTCCCTGCAGAGGCTGAAGGCCGCGGTTCACTACACGGTCGGGTGCCTGTGCCAGGAGGTGGAGGAGGACAAGGACGTGCGGTTCAGCAAACAGAGCATCGCAGCCATCTCGGAGATCACCTTCCGGCAGTGCGGTACAGCGGGGTTACCTGCGGCTGCTCACCGCAGCGCCTGGGTCTGTGCAGGAGCCGTAGCTGGAGACACAGGGCTTCCAAAATCGAACTAAATGTCACCGGGGCATTCTCTTGCATTATATTTTTTTAAGTACAATAAATGCTAGTTCAACTTTTCAGACCTGATAAAAGCATTTAGATGTATGAGGGAACATTGTGTACGAGTACAACCTGCTTGTGTACGAGTGGTGCCTAATACCCAGCTATGGTCACCTCTCTTAATTGATTTGGATAACTTGTGTATCTCTTCCCACCCAGTATTTTAACATACATGACATCTTTGTGTTTTCTCTAGAAATCTTTGCAAAAGACCTCGAAATGTTTGCAAGGTACGCACTGATTGTTACAAAGGTTTAACTTTTTTTTTTGTTAGCTCCTAGATAGTCTTTAAAACGTGTCTTGTAACTCAAGCTTTAAAGGGCTTGGCTGGCTGCTTAAATAGTGTCTGTAAAGTGATGAAATAGAAATTCCCTGTAGGTGCTTTTTGATCTTGGCCTCTTATGGTCAGTGTTGGCAAAAATGTTAAGGGGTGTTTTTTGTGTTTATGCAGGCATGCAAAACGAACCACAGTCACTACAGAAGATGTGAAGCTTTTGGCTAGAAGAAGCAATTCTTTGGTGAGATGCACTGTATTTTCTGTCTTGCAACATTCTTAAACCAGTTAATTCCTAAAAGCATTTGAATGAAGGTTATACGTGATGAAGCAACCGTTGCATAAGAAGTTTCACTGTCTTCCTGAGGTAGATAGGCACAATCCAGTAATTTCTAAATTTTCATCTTATTTTGCTTCATGCCACTCTACCTCGTTGTGGTGAGGTGTAACACAGATGTGATTGCAGTTCAAGCAGCAGAGCTCTCGTTGCACCAGGCCTGCTGAAGTTCCAAGTTCGAAAGTGCAATAAGCAGACACAGCATTGTGAATCACTTTGCTTTGTTCCTGGTGTGTTTCTTTGTTGCAGCCTCAATAGCTTGAGTCTGCCTCGAGGTGCTGAGTTAATACTGCTCGAGCTGCAGCATTAATACAGGCACCACAGAATCATTTTATTCCCTCCTGTGCTGATCTATATGATGTTCAGTGGATTAAACTCACTGATGTGTTAAGACATGCCTGTATGTGGATCCATGAAAAATGCTTTCAATACTAATTTTACTTTTATGTAAGGAGATTTTTTCCCCTTCCATATGTGATTTGAAATACACAAGAACTTATCTGAGAAACCAAAGTAAATGTTTTTTGGAGTCTGTCATGTTTCTTGTAATAAGAATTTGCCCTGATAATTTCTCTTCAGTATTTCTTTCTAATGTCTTGTGAATTAATGAAGTTCCTCAGCAGAGTACTGATTAGCTTATTGTTCTCAGCTAAAATATATCACTCAGAAAAGTGAAGAGCTTGCATCAAGTAACATGGAGCAGAAAGAGAAGAAGAAGAAGAAGTCCAGTGCAGCTAAGGGAGAGAGAACTCCTGGGGAACAAGAAACAGCTGTGTCTGAAAATGAGGATTCCAACATGGCATGATTTATCTTTCGAGTAATGTTTCAGGACATTTTCTCTTACTATCCTAGAGAAACCAGACTTAGCTTATTCATCTTGCAGGCTAGCTCCAGTAATGAATCTTTAGGTTTTCAGGTGAATGCAACTGGATTTTTATTGTTCCAAAAATTAAGTCTGTCAGAATTCAGTAAGCTTACAGCCAAAATGCCTTAATTGCTCACAAAAGGTATCTGTTATTAAAATTAAAATACTTTAAATAAAGAGTTTGAAATAGACCATTCTCACTGAGCCATAACTCAGTATGTGCAACACCCTTCATTCTGCTACTTTATTTCTCTAGTAACTCTGACTTTTTCCTTGCTTCCAATTTTGCTATTTTTGCTCAGGCATTTTGCATATTTTGTTTTTAAGAAGCCATATCTCTCGCTCGTTGCCTTGACATGTAAAGTGTTTTTTGCTGTTTCCCCGCTGTGGCACTGCTGGGCTACAGTTGTCACTGCCAGTAATTCCCATTTTCAGGCGGCACCGTGGCTGCAGAGCAGCAGGCAGGGATCCCACGAGCCTCTGCTGGGCTGGCAGAGCCTCACCCAGTGCAAAGGAACTGTGTGAGAATGAAAATAATTAGTCAGAGGAAGCAGATTTCTAGGGGTAGCACAGGCATCCATGCGATTGCAGAAAGACCAGAACATAAAAAGCTTGTACTAAGTCCCTGTTCAGAACACCAGGAAACCTTTTTACCTGCCATGGCCTATAATGTTACAATCTGAAAGTGTATATGGGCAGAAGCAAAACTGACGAAAAGTTGCCTGCAAGCTTCTCCCGTAAGTCCAGTTAATTCCCATCTGGGTAGCTTCACCTGAAGGTAGCCTGGGTAGTTTTTTTTATCAGCTTTAAGTCACTAAACTGTTTAGAATATTTATTAGTTGCACTGTCTAACTCTGACTATGCCATAGTTAAGCTGTGCATGCAGTGGGTTCACCTGGATGCCTGCTGTAGGAATACTTACCCTGGGCCATTTAAGGCTGTGTTAGATCAGAGGATTTAGCATGCTGCTACAAAACACATCTGAACCTACTAAAACTTTCTCAGAAGTTTCATTTCACTTGTCTGATTTTTTTCATAGACATCTTCTGTTCTCATCTGAGAGATGTGCCAGGTGAGAGTTCAAGTGCAGTCATCATGATGAACACACATTCTGCCTAAACATTTTGGATAAGTTAAAGACAGTACTTCTGCAATTTCTTCACCCTCTTTCTCTACAGCAATACTGTATTTATCAGCCCATTCTTTAATTATAGCAGCTGGTGGAAATATCAAAACTAGTCCAACAGTAAGATTAAAAGGTTTTATTAATATTAGAAAAAAAAAGCTTTAATAAATTTAAAAATAAGCCAGTTAATACAAAAGCATCATGATGCTACACTAATGATTAGGAAAATAAGACAGCAGACCAAATGCAAGTCTTCTGTCACACAGCATTACAAAGCAATTATTTCCACCTTTACTGTGTTTTACATGATAGTTCTTACACAGCATCCAAGAGGCAGGAGTTCCTCACAGAAAAATCACTGAAGCTGAAGGACTTTGAATTTACTTTAACTGATTAAATCAGCGTGAGAATTCAAGTTCCTAGATCCCAGGCTGGAGCTTAAAGCCAGGCAGCAACTGGCTAACCTCTCTGCCCTGATCACTAACTGTGCCTCAAAGTGTCTTCAGAGATCCTCCATCCTTTTTACACTGAAAATGGAAGGAGAACAAAGTAAACAAACTGCCTGGGGCTTCAGGAGTTGTATCCACATTATCAGATGGAAGCTGCTGGCTACCAACCATGTATTGAAAGCCAAACACTTAGATGCTGTGCTTAGCAACACCATTGTTCTAGCATTCTGCAAAAAGTCAAAATCCCTTTGCTTACACAAATCAAATCACCAGAGGAGTTTAAGCCTCAGGACAATGTCCAGATTTTAGTTGCATGTGTGTATCTATAGCCAGACCACAGTATGACCAGCAAACTATGGTTCCCAGGATGTGTCTTTGTATTGATTCTAATGCAAAAGCAAAAGCTAAACTGCAAAGAGCAATGCAGTCTTATTTTTTGCGTTTTGCAGTGGGCCAGTCCCCCCAGGGAAGCGTTTTCTTGCCCTTGGATGTGCTCCGTAGGGAATGCAGAGTCTGCACTTGTCTGAGGCGCTTGGAGAGCTCCTGATCACAGGCTTCCTGCAGAGCTCCAGCTTTCTGCTTGTCCCACCCCAGAGCCGAGGCCAGCGCTGCTGCATCTTCCTTGGACACCAGCTGCAGCAAGACACATTGTTAACAGTCTTTTCTAGTGACACCCCGGCCACTAGCCCTCTGCTGACATTAACAACAGCAGGAAACAAAGTTTACTACTGGCACTTTGGAACTGGAGATCTTCCCAGCTTTCATCACCTATCCCGTGGGCTAGTGCATTTTCAATCATTTGTCAACACTCAGTGCTTGAAGCTCTGTTCAGGCGTTCAAAGGAAGAGAAAGCAGTTACATATTTTCTACAGCAGGGAAAATTAACAGTAGCAAGTTGACAGCTTAAAAGAACTCCTTCCTAAATGGTTACAGTTTAGCTAGACTTTCCAGTCTATATTTTCCAAAATAAGGAGGTTTTTGTTTTAATTTGGGATGTATAAAAGAAACACAGCTAGATACATAAGCATACAAAAAACCCCGAAGAACCGTGCTAGTAGGACTGCTGACTGATTTGTCAGAGACCAAACCCAAAATTACTTTGTGGCTTTTCAGAGCACAGAGTGTGTGGAACAATGTCAGCTGGCTGTTACAGAGGAGCTCCAAGCCAGGGAGAGTGTGACTGAGGAAGAGAAATTCATTAAACTTCAGAACTTTGAAACATATCTATTGACATGCAGCCTCCAGAAGCAAAGACAGAAGCTTCCCTTACAGCCTCTCTTTCAGAGGGAGACATTTATGGTTGTGTCATTCTCACCCACCTCTAGATCCTGACTGTCCAAGCAGAGCTCTGGAGCAGGTTTCTCTTTCAGAGAAGCAAGGACCTGGTCACTAAGTGCTGTTGTGACTGAAGTATCTCTGCTGCTGGTACCTGTGTCAACCACATCCATCTCCTTCCCTGGTGCAGCCTTAGGTTCTGAAAAGGAGCACAATCAGTACAGCCACTGACAAACACAGGACAGGAAAAGTACCCTGGACTGCTTTGATAGTTGTGAGATTAATAAAATATACATCCAATCTAGGTGCCTCCTGGAACTTAAGAAATCCATAATGTTAAGGAGGACTACAGGATCGAAGCTTTTCTCCCAGTATTCTGCTTTCAGGTTTTGTGAGAACTGTGACACAGCAGCAAGAGAGCTCTCTGGTCAGAGAATTCTTACACTAATTCTTACACTACACCTTCTCTTGCACCAACCCCATTTAACAGCAGCTGACCAAATTACTCACTCTATTTTATTTATTCCACTCAGCTAGGACTTGAAAACCTCCTTCTCTAGCATATAAATGGTTCCTACCTGCAACTTTGCTTAAGATACTGTCTTCAGTTTTCAAGGCCTCCAGGTAGAGTTCTAGGAGCTGCCTCGACTGACGCTCTTCTTCTCGTCTGTCCAGCACCTGCTGCAGAGTGTCCTGCAGCACTTGGATTTTGGTTTCACTTTGGGCAAGCTCTTCAGCCAGGTCTGAGCGTGGCACATCAATAAGCACCTTAAAACATTGAGAGGGGTCCCGAGAAACTCATTTTGTGGCACTTACTGCAGTACAAACAGAATGTACAAACCCTCCTGAAAACAAGCATGTTCCACAAAGCTCCTTGTCATAGCAAGTCTATGACAAAGAGTCAAAAGGCATCCAAGAAAGTGTGGAATCATGTGCAATTTTAATAGAAATCTGGAAAACTAATGGCAAAGCACTATTTCACAGTGCATGGAAATATTCAAAGGAAAGACAGTAGCCTAGCACCTGGGAAGCTGCAAACTGGGGAGGAAAAGGGACAGTTATTTTCATGCCTCACCACAGACAAGGTGTTGAGCAGTCAGAAACTTGAATCATTCAGCTCTGGAAAGTGACAGCAGTCACAAACCCCTCTGAAGCAGACAGACCTGGCCTGCTGCTCAGCCTCCCCTCTGGACATGTTACACAGGTGTCTGGCGTTAAGGAATGAGCCGACCTCAGATGCAATTTGGCCAAATCTCAACTCTTTCCCCTCCCAGAACTGGAAGAACACACAGGGAGGGATAGCTGGGGATTAAGAACACTCTTGGACACTTGAGTGTTTCCCTTCAAGGATAAGTTTGACTCTGGCAAGAGCCAAAAGCAGCAGCTGAATTAAGCCTGAGCTCTTGCTTATTGAATCTGTTCTCTACTGAGATAAATGGTTGATGGGCAGATGCAAGGACATGGACTGCTCATTTCCCCATTGTACCTGGAGGTCTTCTTCAGACATCAGGATGATATTGGACAGGTCATCCTTTAGCTGCCTGGCCAGTTGCTTCCACTTCTCAGCAGCACTGTCCACTTCATCCACAGACTCCGAGAGCCAGGATGTTCCACTGTCTGACACAAGAGTCACCAGTTTCATGGGTCATTCCTGATCACCTGACACTGCCTAACGTCAGTAGATGTATTCTAAACACGCCTCCCCTTCCATGCTTCCTCACTCACAGCATACCTAAGCTTTTGCTGGTCCATTTCTCATCCTTGGCCAGTGCCACAAATTTTGTGTTAGATGGCAAACACAAGAAGTAATCTTCATCATCCACAATGGTCCCATCTTCTGCCAGTACCAAGGTGACGGGTTCCCGGGCCTTGTCAATAGCCAGAACACCACAAGCTGCAGAACAGAAAAAATACTTAACAAAACAATGGAAGTGTCACAGCACTGCCCTTTTATTACCTCCAGCACAAAGGACGGGCAACTCTCAGTGACTGAGGCTGGAGACCATAACCTGTGTCCTTACAGTGTTGCACATTAGCTGGGGCTCACAGTGGGTCCCAGCAGGTCCCACAGGGGGTCCCACAGTGAGGTCCCAGCAGGTCCCATAGCGGGTTCTAGCTGGTCCCACAGTGAGGTCCCAGCGGGTCCCACAGCGGGGTCCCACAGCGAGGTCCCAGCAGGTCCCAGAGCGGGTCCCAGAGCGGGTCCCACCGCGGCCGCCGCTCACCTTTGTCGCGCAGCTCCCGCAGGCAGGACGCGGCCACGCCGTGCTGCTCCGGCCCGTCCCGCCGCCGCACCACGCACCGCTTCAGCCGCGCCGCCATCAACTGACGTCCGGCAGTGCCGCAAGGGGCTTTTCCAGGCAGGGCAGGCGCTGCTGCCGCGGGACCGGCGCGGCCCGAGCGGCCCGGCCCGGCTGAGGCCGGGCACTCACGGCACCGGTGCTGTCCCCGCGGAACGCATCGCTGTGCCGGCGTTCGACTCGCCGTGCCTGCGGCGCGGAGGCGGGGGCGTTCTATCGAGCGGTTGGGGATGGACTAGCCGCGCCTGGGAAGATGGCGGCCGCGGAGAGAGCGGAGCAGCCGGGGCAGGTGAGGGCGCCGGGCCGGGCCGGGGTCCCGGGGGTGCCGGGGGGCTCCGGGACCCTCCCCCGGGCACCGCGGGCTCGGTGCTGCACCTGGGCTCCGTGCCCTGTGCGAGCAGGGGCTGTGCGGGGCCGGCTGAAGGGTGTGCAGGCCGGGCCCAGGGCACAGGCGTGTTGGCATTGGGGATCCGTGTATGAAACTCATAAAGCACTTGAATAGGAAAAGAGTAAATACAAACACGGCCAGAATGAAAGGAGACACTGTGCAGCTGGGTTATAAAACCCGGGCTGAACTCAACGATCCTTGTGGGTCCCTTCCAACTCAGAATATTTTGATTTTCTGTGGCTAGTTAGACAGAAATATTGTCTCTGCCTTGCAAATGCGAGGGACGGAAGGAGATCCTTGAGCCAAGAGCATAAAAGAGCAATGTAAGTATAGTGATTTGAGTGCTCAGGAAACACTAAAAGCTTGGTTTTTTTTAGACTGGGATATGAAATGAATGGGGCAGCCACAGGAAAAAGAAGTGCGATGGAGTTGTATATAGTATATATTCTTATTTGCTTGAAGGCCTCCAAGCTGGATCCTGTGATTCTGTGGTGTAGGTGTGATGTAGGCTTCCTCTCACTCACTGTCCTGTTCATGATCTAGAGTCACTTGTATTTCACTGCAAGCTCAACCCACCTCAGATTCCTTGATCTCCTGGAGCTCTCTCATCTCACCACTATCCCAGACAGGTTCCTGAGTTGTGGTGCCAATGGGATTTGGTAAAGTGCTTTCAGTGCCCCCAGAGTCCCACTCCAGCAGCAGGAGGGGAAAGGTCTGTGTGAGCAACTGGGAAGAAAACAGAGCAGCTGCCAGTGGCACATTCTTACGTGCAATCACTCAAGTCTGCCCAGATTTGGCAAAATCACCATGAACCTCTCTGTTGATCCCTTTATTTTGGACTGAGGAGGGTGAGTTTGTGAGGAAGGCTATTGAACTGAAGTGAAGCAGAAATAAATTACATAAAATTGGTACTCTTAGCTAACCAACCCAGATCTGGGTTGTGAAAGGCCAAGTTACCACACTCACAGGAGGCAGGGCAGCTTTGCATCACCCAGGTGTTTTCATCAGCCCCAGTCTGAGGTGCAGGTGTTACAGTCCATCCCTCACACTTCAAGTGAATGCTTCCAGAATGAGGAAACCTGAAACAATCTGTGGCTGGTCCCTAAGGCACCTCAACAGTCTGCTGGGAGGGCAGTTTCTGAGACAGAAATCTGGTTGATTGGCAAATGTGATCGCCTAAAAAACATTCAGGTTCCTTTGAGTTTGGATATTGCATTTTCCCACTGCACACTTAAACTCCCCACATTTATGTTGCTTTACCTCAAAATAAGGTTGTTTGGAAGTGGGGAAGTCTTGCTTTTTAACAGGCCTCATAAATGTAGCCAGAGAACACTCTAGGTTTTAAAGGTAAAGATGAAGAATCAGATTCTGTCCCATTGTGTGCAGCAGTGCTGGATCCCCAGGCCAGAATGAGTTACTTGAACCCCTTCTGGTGTCTGTCTGAGGCAGGCATGTGAGGACCCTCCAGCCCGGCCTCTGGGCAGGGCACTGGTCAGAACCTCTGGGCAGGGCACTGGTCAGCAGCATCTGGGCAGGGCAGTGGTCAGCACCTCTGGGCAGGGCACTGGTCAGCACCTCTGGGCAGGGCACTGGTCAGCAGCCCCTGGGCAGGACACTGGTCAGCACCTCTGAGCAGGGCACTGGTCAGCACCTCTGAGCAGAACAGTGGTCAGCACCTCTGGGCAGGGCACTGGTCAGCACCTCTGGGCAGGACAGTGGTCAGAACCTCTGGGCAGGGCAGTGGTCAGAACCTCTGGGCAGGGCAGTGGTCAGCAGACTCCAGCCCAGCTGTGGGACAGGGCACTGGTCAGTGGCCCCCAGCCCAGCTGTGGGACAGGACACTGGTAAGCAGCCTCCAGCCCAGCTGTAGGGCAGGGCAGTGGTCAGCAGCCCCTGGACAGGGCAGTGGTCAGCAGCCCCCAGCCCAGCTGTGGGACAGGGCAGTGGTCAGCAGCCTCCAGCTCAGCTGTGGGACAGGGCAGTGGTCAGCAGCCTCCAGCCCAGCTGTGGGACAGGGCAGTGGTCAGCAGCCTCCAGCCCAGCTGTAGGGCAGGGCAGTGGTCAGCAGCCCCCAGCCCAGCCTCCAGCCCAGCTGTGGGACAGGGCAGTGGTCAGTGGCCCCCAGCCTTGGCACGCCCCAGGAGCTGCTCTGTGCTGCAGGAGCCTCCTCTGTCCCCTCGTGTGCCAGTCAGGGGGTGTGGGGCTGCTCCTGCTGCCCCAGCCTGGCCATGCCTGCTGGACAGGACAGGTGTCCCCAACCATCAGAAGGTGTCCCAGCCCATGACAGGGGTTGGAATTAGAGGATCTTTAAGGTCCCTTCAACCTAAACCATTCTGTGATTCTGTAACTCTACCATGTCCTTTGGGTCTTACACTGCTGCACATTCCTCAGGCAGAACTCTGAGAAGTGTTCAGTGCTCTCACATTCTGGGGGCTTGGATGGAATTTTGAGACAGTCTTATAGCTTTGCCTGGAAAAAGGGGATGTGACTGAAGGTTATAGAGTACAGTGGGTGACTTTTCAAGGAGACAGTTTTGGAATTAAACAAAGCAATGAAAATATCTTTCCAAGTCTCACAAAATGTAGATACTGCTTCTCTTACACAGCCATTGCAGTTTTGACACTGTTGTCAATGCTTGTTGAAAGTTATCCCCGTTGCACTCCTAACGTTTAGGGAATTTAATAAAATACTTGCTTTCCGCTGCTGGTGATGTTTGTTTATTTATTGCCAAGCTTTCAACATGAGGCCCTGAGTAGTGGCACTGCCTCACTTAACATGTTTATGTTTGGGCCCCATCATGTTTGCTATTACAAATCAAGTTAATTTAGATGCTGAAAAGGGAGTGTCAGATGTCTTATGGCTTATTATCTATTTTTCTTAGTTTAATTTTCTCATTCTCATGAATTAATATATTGCCTCAAGCAATGTGGGGAGAGGGGAGTACTGCAGCTCGAATCAAATCATCTATGTTGATAGAATTGTGTTCTAAAGGCAATAAATATTTCTACCAGAGATTTTAAAATACCTTGTTTTGTTTAGAAATTATATTCCTTGGGCCTGTAGCAATGTCTTTACTAAAAATAAGCAAAAGAAAAGATCCTGTCTCTCTGTTACTGTATTTTTATAGTAAGAGAAGAGCAAGATGATGGTGTAGCCTGTGAACAAGACAATGAATTTTAGATTTGTCTTGGCTATTGGTGTTTCTTAATGCTGAATACTTTGCTCTGGGAATTTCCTGAGGATGTGAATTCAGTGGTGGATCCTTCCCTTCCCTTCCTTCCCCGCTTCCCTTCCCTTCCTTCCCTTCCTTCCCTTCCTTCCCTTCCTTCCCCCCTTCCCTTCCCTCCCTTCCCTCCCCTCAGGTTGTGGCAAGCGATCCCAGAGAATCCCTGCCCACCTGTGAGGTCTGGCTGGGTCCTGGTGCTGATCCTTATTGGGAAGCAGATGAGTTACAGTATATTTGAGTTTTTGGCACCCTCTTGTGGTAAATACTTATTTTATCTATATTATTTTTGTGTCTTTTTCAAATGGGAAAAATAAATACTGAGATACTTTGAAGGTTAGGTATATGCGTAAAAATGAGGACTACAATTGGAGGACAAAACTTAATCTCTTAATTATGTGTGGGAAGCAAGGATAGTCCTGGTGACAGTTTGTGAGGTTTAGGTAAATCGTGGTTGTTTAGAAATCTTCAGAAGAACGGTTCAGAAAACAAAGGGTGCATTACTGGATCCTGGAAATGGGAGAAGTATTTAAGAAATTGTGTTTGGGTTACCACTACTCTTATACCATCTCTCAGGACTCTTGCTGGCTTTTTACTGCTGACTCTGAAAATCAGTTCTGCAGATTCTGTTAATTCCCTTCTTTCAAATGGGGAATTAATACTTTTTTCTGTGGATCTGACCTTTTTGTCTTCGGTACTCCACAGAACTGGTGCTGATAGCACAGACAAGCGTGCCTGCCCAAGCGCTGCTGTCGGGATCCTTGCAGATGGGTGTTTCTGGTGGTGTCCATGCGGTGGCAATGTCACCTCACTGTTTGTGTCTCTGCTTCACAGGCTGGCTCCTGCCCTGCCACTGAGAGCGCCGCGTCTCGGGAGCCGCTGGTGAGTCCCTCCAGAGGCAGCACAGCATTTCTTGTTGATAATACATGAGTTTTGTCTTTGCCGCATCATCTTTCAGCGTTTGTTCTGCTTTTGTGAGGAGCCGGTGCTTTGTGGAAAAGGGCTGAACAGCAAGGTGGCCATGCTGTTCTGAATTCTGTGCGTGGCCACAAGCTCCCTCGAGCTGGGCTGAGACTCGGGCTGAGCCAGGGCCTGTCCCAGCTCAGAGCCTCTCTAGGGAAGAGGATGAGGAGAGCCCCGTGCAGCAGACCACAGTGCTGTACTCTCACAAAAACCCCTCTGCTGCTCAGAGACCTCATTCAAGCTGTCTGCATATTCAGAAGCACTCAGAGTGAGCTTAGAAATATTTGTCAGCTGGCAGTGCATGTAATCCAATGTTTTTACTCTAGAAGCATTTTGGAAAGGGCTCTGGGATTTTTTGTGTATGAGGATAACTAAGAGGACCCTGTTTTGTTTGCTCTTTTATGGTGATGGAGAGTGGGAAGTGAGCCACTACTCCTGGAGCTGCAGTATATGGTTTTTTACAACCTTGTTTTTTTTTTCCTTCCTTCCTCTTCAGCCATCTATAAGTCAGCCAAAACCTTGACAAAATTCTTAGCCAGTGCTTTCATCCTAAATATATAAATCTCTAAATTTCTTCTCAAGGCAGATTCTAACATTAGCTGTAATTAATTTCTTACTGTATATGTGACTGCAGAATTTCTCAGAGGAAGCATATAGCAGTTGTATATCTTTCTGTTTGGGTGGATATTCTTATTACATGAAATTATTTATGCACTTCAACATAAACTTTACTCTCATGACGGTGAGTCTAGCATGTGAGCTAATTAGAGCCCTCTGAAAGGAAGAGGTTTCCTTCTTATTTTTTCATTAACTTTTTAAAAATAATAAACTCTTATGGTCTTTGTCACATTTGTTTAGGAATTCACGTTTGTTTAGGAGTCATTATTGCTTCCATCTGCTCCTCTGTAGACGCCTTATTAAATGAGCAGCTCAGCTCTGTGAGCCAGATGACCTGACTTCCACCATCCTGCTGTGGCTTCCCTGTGGCCAGGATCGTGCACGCTGCCTTCCACACATGCAGGACATCCTGGCCCATAAAGCAGGCTCACAGGCACATGGTGCCGTGTCATAAAAGTGTTTAGGGAAACAGGGGAGAACGTGGCACAAATCCAGCAGTCTGCTCTGTGCCCCAGGGTATCCTCCTGGACTTCACATTTGGTGGGAAGCACTTGAGGAGCCCAGAGGAGGCAGGAAAGAGTCTCATGACCAAATTCTGCTCTGCACCCCCTCAGCGTTTTTGACCTTACTGGTGAGTGGAAGGATTCAGTGCTTCGCAGGACAGACCTGTTTGGATCACACCAGCACACAAGAATGAGAAAGCAATAGAATTAAAACAGCTTATATTGTATCAGGAGAAGTTGTTACAGTCTCAAGCTAGTTTTGTGTTGGATTTGTGATTCTGATGGACACTATCCTGCAAAGTGCTTGTCGTGGTTTTAAATGCTGCACCTTGCCCTGTGCATGGGGACATTGTCTTCTGCCTACCCTGGAGCTCTGCCTACAGCCTGCTGCTTTCAGCAGGAACCCAAGAGAAGCCAGGATTCCTAGATGTTTGCACAAGGACTTCAGCATTCTGCAAGATCCTGTAGCAGACCCAGTCTGACACATCAGATTGTATCCCACATTTCGGTCTTCCAGGGTACCTTGCGAAGGTTTATGGCCTTCCTGAGGCCCTCAGAACGCAGCCCTACAAACTCATGTCACAATCCAAACTGCTCTTTCTCCTGCCCATTTTTGATATTTTGAGCCACCAAACTGGAGACTCCACAACCATGCCATTGATCCCTTGAGTTATCCAGTGTCCTCACAGTAAAGTGTGCCAGCTGAAGAGCACTCCCTGGCAGGAGGTCAGAGTGCTGGAGCAGCGAGTGGGAGGGCTGGGGACAGCCATAATTCCTGCAGCAGAGCGGGCACTCATTTCCCTGGCTGTCGGTCGTGGCCCATTAAAATCTGCCTCAGTGGGAAGTGTAACCTTGTGTTCACAGAGTGTCAGCATCTCGCTCTGCTGCTGTTTACAGCCACGTTTGTCATCGGCAGCGCGGGATCAGCTTCTCCTTGAGTCCGGCTCATCTGAGCACTGCTGCGTCCCTGCTGCTTGGAGCAGCCTCCTCTGATAAGCCTCTGAACACTTGTGGAATTGGAATAGGTTTGTTTTTTTACAGCCACTCAAAGCAAAGTCCTGGGATGTGCAAAGGATGTACTCACATAGGACAAACTCTCTTTCAGTGAGGTTAAGCCAGTAGAAAATGAGGAATCTGTTTCCTTGGTCTAATATCTCTCCAGAATGTATTGAAATCGTCTGTTTAGTTCTGTTTCTCGCTACCAGAGTCCTGTAGCTTTTTAACCATCCTGTGCTGTTTTTGAGGTGTTTTCAAGAGCTTGAATGTTTTTGCTGCTGGCCTTTGATTTCTGTCCAATCTGCTGCAGCCTAAACTGCAGCTCTGAAGGCTGTGCCTGTAAGAGCCTCCAACAGGAACCTGGGCTGTAGGGAGAACCTAAGGAAGGAGAGTTGTCAGTGAGGCCTTTCAATGGGCTGCTTGTTTGTTTGGGGTTTTTCTTCTGTCACAAATGTCACAAAACATACTCATTCCCTAGCTGCTGCTTGGTATCTGGAAGAAGTACTAGCTGTAAATATGAAAGTACTGCTTGTAAATGTGAAACACTCTCTTGGTTGCTCACTAAGTTACAAAATCCCTGGATCAGGATTCTTTTGCAGATTATTTAATTTTTCCTCTTTTATTTTTAGCATGCTCTGTTTCTTTCTGTTTCTTGCTGCAGATGAGAGCAGTTAACATCGAAATGTGGACATTTTATTCCTTTTTTTACAGGCTGTCGAAAGGTACAAGTTAACAAGAATTACTGCTGCCTCTATAACAATTATTGTAGAGTTTGTTGGAATGTGCTGGAGCCCTCGTGGCTTTTCCCCACCCTTTGTTAAATTGATTTTAAGATATTTAAGGGTCAGGGTAATGGCCAGAACACTTTTAACTCCCCTTTTTGTGCAAACATCACAGGGTACACTGCAGTGAATGACAGAGAGTAGAATTATTAAATCCTTTCTGGTTTGTCGTCTCATTTTCCACCTTATCTGTTCTGTTAAGCTTCCTCTCAAGCAGAGTGTGAGTACAGAAAATTTCATTTAGGTTTCTGAGAAAGAAGCTTTGCAATTGAGTTTTTACTTCTAGCTCTAACTGGTGTAATTAGAAGTTGGTGGAGACTGATTCTAACAAATACTGTTGTCTTTACCATTTGAACAAAACCATGAGTGGGAATGAGGAGAGGCTACAGACTCGTGTCACAAGATTTGAGAGAGCTTGTTGGGGTTCATGTTAGTTAAGAGTACTCAGAGTATGCTTTTTTTATAAACAAATTGTTGGGCAAATTGAGAATCCATGGCCTTCTTCTTATGAAGGGGTAGATGCTCTTTCTGCCCTGTCAAACCTTACAGAAAATGAGATACATGAGAGTTTTTTAAAATTCTTCTTTGCCTGAAATCGCTGTTTGAAATGAAATCAAGAATGGTATTTTCACTGAAAAACACGCACCTTGTTTTCTGGGACACATTCTTTAGCAAAGGATACCTTGTAATATCCTCATCCTTTCTTTTACATTTCAAAGTAACTTGTTTAGAGTTGTAGAAAATTAAAGTGTTTTGTTGGTTTTTTTGGGTTTTTTTGTTTTTTTTTTTTAAGAAGATTTTTTTTTTTTCCCAGAAATGATGTGAGGGAGGGACTGGAGTGTGCTGGAGGGACACTCCCCATCACACTTCTGTTTTCCATTTTCCTGCCCTTTATTGTTTAAGACAAGATTTATACCTGTTTACTGTACAAATTTTCCATCTGCCACAATGGGTTTGTTCCTAGTGGTGGCGTACACGGAATGATTCTCTAAAAGTAAATCCATCCAGAGGGGATTTCCAGACAGCCAGAGTCAGTAGGCAACTAACTTACAGCCCCCAGGGAAACATTAGTCAGGGTAATTTAGCACTGTCAGCAAGAGAGGGAGGGAGGGAGACCTCAGCTCCACCAGCTCCCACCCTGGCAGGAACCTCTGATGCTGCTGCAGTGGCTCTGGGGAGGTCCTGCAGGTGCTGCTGTGGCATCTCAGCACTGGCCAATAATTCCAGCAGGCTGTGAAGGGCAGTTCCTGTGCAGATTTTGGGTTTATTGGGCCACAAGCAGGGAGCCAGAGCTGTGTGACTGCCACGCACAATAACCTTTGGTTTGCTGCAAAGAGAGCTCCGTGATTTACTAAGCAGAGCTCTCTTGTGTTTGACCTTCTGATAAGTTCAAGATTATTGGGTTTTGCCTGCTTTTCTCTCTTTCTTCTGGGTGTTCATTGACTTCTTTCATTGTCCATGCAAAGTGTACTTGCTTAATCTGTCGATTCCTTTTACTCTGTTGATTTAGACAAATGTATTAATGTGTGCCAAGTACACAGATGCAAATTGACTCCCTGAGCACAGTTAAAGGAACACAGTCATACCAGGTTAAACAGCCCATTTGAGGTCAGTGGAAAAGTTTGGACTTCCTTTCAATCTCAATTTTAAAAGAGGATAGACTGTAATAGTTTGGGATATAACTTGTATTATATATTAATTTATGAGAGTTAGAAACTTGGAGTAGTCACTGGCCAAAGCAGGTTTAAGACCAAGTCAGCCTGTACAAAATGTCCTGGTGGCTCTGGCTGTCCCCAAGAGCTGACAGGTTAAGTGACACTTCAGAGTGGTGGATGAGGCAGCACAGCCAGGATAGGGACAGTCTGTCACTGACAGGGGCATGAGTTAGTACTTCATAATCTTTTTTGTGCAGAAAAGAACTCTGAAAGCAATTCTTACTTGCTTTTCAGACAAACCCACATCACTGGTCAGAAGACTTTTAAAATGGTTTTTAAGTAGTTGTAATACTCTAAGTTGTTCTTTGTGAACACACAAGGAAATTAAAGTACAGGGAGTTACGTTAGAGCCTTCTCTGATGTTAGGTATGATTTGACTTCCAGAGATCCCAGGTCTCTCACTGAAGGTAAAATGGAAGTTACAGTGCTTTGAGACACTGGAAAAATACACTGGCACACAGGAAATACTGAATACTTGATATTTTCCCTTTGAAAAACCATTTTTTTAATATTCATGTGATGTTTTCAGGGTCTGCAGGTGCTACACCTACAAACAGCTCATGTCCTGCTTTGCTGAGCACTTTGCTGTGTGCACCCCAGCTGTTGGCATGGGGGCACAGCAGAGAGGTACCTGCCCTGGCCATGCTTTTGGGATCAAGGTGGGATGAGGGCATCATTCCTGCTCCAGATGTGGGAGCTTTGCTATGTGCAGAACAGCTTGTAGAGGGCAGCAATTGCCCACAGTTCTCTGTGCTTGAGGAGAGGAGGGAGCAGATGAAGGACTTCACCAGAGTGACTGGCTGCCTTTTCAGCTTCTTGAAATAACTTTATGCAGGAACTTGTTCTTTGGAGTGCCTCTTGACTCCACAGTATGAAATTCCTATTCTGAAAAATGTTGCTAGAGATTTTTAATTCCTCTCCTGCCTCTAACACCACTGGAGAGTTGGACTCCTTTTGCTCAGGCACTGCCTGTGTCGTTGTTACTGCAGTAAAAAAGAGACTAGTGACAGCCTGGGAGCCATATAAGATTATAATTGCCTGCCTAAGATAACCTCCCTCATTTCTTGCCTTCCTCCTTCTTTCTTGGCCTTCATCTCCTACTTTTACCTGGGAGATCATGAAAACATTTGCTATGTCTGTGGTGTCTTTGTTGTGCCTCAGATATGTTCATCACATTAAAAGTGAGGTAGCAGGGGCACAAAATGCAGAATATTCAAGAACCTGAAAGAACTTTCTCTAGAGCACACAGGAATACATTCTTCAGATTCTTCTGATGCCAGCACCTTCAGAACCAAGATTTGCCAAACTAGGAAGCTGAGAGCTGGTATAAATCTTGGATTTGGAGTCCCTGACCATCAGACTTTAGAAGGAATTTTCACCACTTTTCGTATTTCTTGTATTTCTCCATATATCACTTACATTTCGAATCCTTCTAAACAGCCTAACAATTTTTGGGTTTTTTCCTTGTTTTTGTTTTGTGTGCATTTACATAGCACCTCCCTCTGTTACAAACCATGTCCTCTTCCCAGCTGTGGCCCTGTAACACACTTTGACAAATGTCAGTCTGGAAAAATAACAAAGAAAATATTGCATGGTTTTTTTAGTGAAATGATTTTACAGCTTCACAGAAGCAAGAGAGGGCACTCACAATATATGCACCTTCTTTACATGTTTCATCTTCTGGTTAGAGCAGAATTCTCCTCTGCTGCCAGTGTTTGGGTGTTTTGTCAAGCATCTGAATGTCCTGAATGATGGTATTCCCTGGGATACAGTTCAACAGTAAAGGACATCTTGCTGGAATGGAGATTCCCAGCTATACAGGGAGACTTTCCTGTGCCTTCCAGCTTGCTTCTGTTTGTTTTGTGTGCGTTCCTGAGTGTTTCCTTTCCTCCTTAAGCATCTGCACCCTTCAGATGTTTGCAGACAGTTATCACATCATTTCTCCTTCCCCCCACCCCCATCCTGGTCTCTTAGCCAAGCTCTACATATTTAGCTCATTTAATCTTTCCTCATAAGTCAAGCCCATAATTGACAGCTCTGACACAGGGAGTCGCATTGGTTGCACATGCTGCCAACAGGATATAAATACTTTCTGTGCTGTGATTGAGAATTACAGACAAGACTGAGATGAGCCTGCCCCTGGCCCCCCAACACTGGATTTTTAAAAACCCCTTTCTCGACTCAGGTTGCCACAATTCCATAAAGATGGACTTAGTTTCCAGTCTGATAGTCAGCTGCCCAACACCCAGTAGGCCTCAAGGTGCCAGGTGCCTTGGGAAATTCATACTGGTGCCCCATGGGATTCCAGTCCAAATTCTTCTGGAGGTGCTGCTGTGTCCAGACTCCACCTGCCAGGCGTGTGGGTGCCTCAGGCTGCTGAAGGCCAGTCCCTCTGGGAAGGCAGAGCTGAGCTCCCTGCAGGGAATGGCTCCTTCCTGGCTGTGCCAGGGGCAGCTCAGGTGCCACCGTCCCGTGGGCACGGCTGTGGATGGCACTGGGGGTCTGGCTTGGACTGGCAGTGCTGGCAGCTCTGGGAGGTGTTGTGCTGGAGGAGGAGGTAGCTGTGTGTCCATGCATTGCCACACTCACATCTGTTTCCAGCTAAACCTATTTGGAGGATGCCTTGTAGGACCTGTCTCCTCAGGTTTGTTGTATTCTCCTGAAGGTGATGGGTGAGCTAAGGAAAGTTGGGGAACTGGTAAATGAACTGCCTGGCTTCTAATGTGTGTTGTGTGAGGCTTCATATGCTGCAGCTTCCCTGGGGGCTGGTTCACAAACGTTACATGTATTATTGCCAAGCATGCAGCATAAAGAGAACATTTATGAAAGGGAATATCAGAGGAAACATTATAGCAGGGACCTTATAGCCTTTCCATTATTATGGTTTAAATCTTGACGTGGTCTTTATTTGCAATGACACTGGGACCAGTAAAAAGTGTTTTTTCTCTTCCCCTCCCCTTTCTCCCTCCTTTTCATTCTTTTCTTCCACATCCTGTTCTGAAGCTGTGGTGCAGAGATACAAATCGTTAAACATGTGAGTCCTCGGAGAGCCAGGTTTCAGTTTGTGTGGAATCATCCCCTTTTGACTCAGAACTTGGAAACCAGATGACTCACAGTGATGCATGTTTGTTGTTTTTAATAACTGTCATTTTGCAAAATATGGTCAAAGCTTCAAACCATGACTTCTGGAGTAGGGGTGGTGTGTATTTATTTTTAATTTGGGAGGCTGTAAGCTGGAATGAGTTTGTTGCTGCTGTCTTCCCTTCAAATCTGAAGTAGAATTACAGCATTGAAAATGTGAAAGACTTTAGACACAATATTTTCCTGTTACCTGAAAAAAATTACTTTCTTAATCAATTACTTGGGAAGGCTCCAGGTGCCAAACATCTGGTGGGATTGTGGACCCCTGGTCTGTGTTTATGTTTTTTAATATATAGCCAAAGGGACGGGTTTCTTAAAAAGGAAGCAGTCAGATGTTTTGAATTTGCAGAGTTTTAAAAAATAAATGCAATTCCTGCTTTATCATTTATATTTCTAACAAAATTGTCATCTATCTCCTTTCATTTAAAGGAAGGTAGCAAATGTAGTATCTTAGTAGCAAAATTCTCTGTTGGTAAAATCTCATAGCGGTATGGAAAATACAAAAATAGCTACCCATTTAATTTTCTAGGGATTTATTACTGCTTGTGCAGCAGTTTGTAAACTCCAAGCTTAGTATTAAGTGCTTTATGACTTTTTTTTCGTGTTTTACTTCTTAATTTGCCTCAAGAAGTATTGTTGTAATTTGTTGAAGTTCTGCAGTATTTTTTTTGCGGGTCAGTTAATTTGAAGTGTGAATTTACAGCCACTCCCTCCCAGCAGAGGGGTACCGGGATAAAATCTATCCATGTGGGAGCTGGGCTTGACCTGAAGTGTAAAAGTGGCCTTGTGACAGAATTTGTCATGGCCTTGGGTTTTCCTCCAGTTCTGAGATTTGGGTGCTTTGTAACCACGTCTGTCATGATTTATATTATGGTCTGTTGCAATTGCTGTTGCACAATGAAGGGCTGTGCTCTAGTCCAAGAGAGGCAGACTCTCAGCCTACCTCAGCCTGTTGCTTCTTGTTAGAGAGTGAAAAAACAGCTACTGATTTAAACCAGAGAGCTTTGGATTCTGCTTTTAGGCTGAGATGGGATAGCTCTCTGGTGGTAAAAGCATTAGAAAAAGCACATTGCCTTTACTCTGAGGAAACACACATCTATGTGCTGGCTACTGCTGGCCAGCTGTGGTCTGATTCCTTATCCCTGTCAGGAAAGAAATAGGTTTTGGTCTTTATTGTTTTAAAGGAAATGTACTTGCTTGTGAAAGATAGTGAAGTGCTGGCTTTGGAGGCTTAAATTGTCCTCTCACTGCAAGCTTTGATAGCAGCAGAGCAGGATTCCCCACCATGGCAGGAGGGATGCCCCTCGTCCCCAAGAGACAAAAGCAGAGTTCAGTCTCTCACCCATGTGGTGCCTGACTTCCCTCTGAAGCTGCCAAGAAGGATGCCAATTTTTCCATTTAGCTGACTATAGTATAGACCTTAAAAGGGAAGGTTTTAATGCAGTTGGCTGTAATATAGACTATTAAAGGGAAGTTATTTATTTTAACTGGCTGCTGTATGGATTATTACGAGGGCATTCTTTCAGCTGCAGCTGTATATTGACTGGTGGATGTGCTGGGCTGTATTGGTAGTAGCTGTCATATTGACTGTTACAGAAAAGATCTGTATTTAAGCCATAACACTGCACTGGGATCTCCCAGGCAGGATATTAATGCTAATTCATCTGCTCACCCCCTGCTGTGAGTGTTATTTGTTTAAATCTGTAGAATCCCACAGCGCATTTATATCCTCGCTAGAGTGAGCTCCGCTCCCTGTAATTATTTAACATTATATGCTGATATAAATTGTAACAGTTAAAGAATGGTAATGAGTAGCAAAAAAACACAAACTTAACCTTAGAAATGGCAGAGTCAGCTCTTAAAACAACAGCCAGCAACTTTCACTGTTCCCTGTCTTTTCCCAAGTCCATATGCACAATATTGTGCATACATTATGTGTGTGCGTGTGTGTTCATGCTCGCACTGGCAGCGGTGCCAGGCAGGGCTGTAATTATGCAGAATGTACTGTGAAACTTATGCACACTCTTAATTACATACAGTGCCTACGTACAGCAAGTTTTATCTCTCTGCAGCTCAGCTCCTTGATGAGTTGCTGTGATAGGTGATTGGAGTTGGGGCCACCGCGTCGACAGAGGGAACGGAACCCCTGGATTCTCCTCCCAGGGAATTGTGTCCCAAGGTTAAGCTGGAAGCCATCGGGTGTCACTGTTGCTCTGTGTAGGCTCAGCTGGCCGTGGATTTGTGTGGCAGTAAAAACTGGACTTTGGAAGTAGTATTTTTGGCTATAAACATCCAAGGCATTTACACATAATTTATATATGAAGTGCGTGTCCATACACACCATTTAAGGATGGGCGGAGTGAGCGGAGGTGGCTCTGTTGTGTGTTAGCTGACTTTTTTCTTTGCAGTTTCTGTTGCCTCTTCCAGAATTCATGTCCCAAAATGCTGCACAGGATGGGCAGCTACTGCTGAATAGCTCTGCATTCTGCTCTGGGAGTGACTGTGGTTCAGCAGTGGAGATGACCTGATTTCTGTATGTAATTTGCCCGTGAACATTAACCTGTGAGCAAATTTTTGGATTTATGATGTGACAACTGTGGTGTAGAAACAGCACAATTATATTCAGTTTAGATTTCTTAAGAGCTTGGGAACTACAGGGATTAAAAGGTACTGTAGACATTTTTAAGCTGTAATATGTGTGTCAAAACTCATTGAAAAATCAGGTTTGCATTCAAGTGGTTCATCAGGAACATAAAAAAAATTCACCAACTTAAAATGGAGATGACAGAGAAAAGCCATGTAAATAGCAAAGAAAATGTGTTTTAAAAAGACTTTACAGTCTGTGTCCTTTCTGATTTCAGGTAGGGAGTAGAAGCTGGAGTAAGAGGAGCTGAGCTTGTGCTTGATTTGCAGAGTAGCGTGATGGTCGGTTGGCCTGCGTTGGCAGCATGGACCTGTGCCAGCCTACACCACAATTCATACTGTGTCAGTTTAATAAATGCACTACTTAAATTATGAAATTACAAAAGAAAAAAGAGAATGCACTTATTCAGACTCTTAATACATTAAAAATAAGGCATTAAAACACTGCCTTTTTTTTTTTCCCTTCCAGAATCAATAATGAACAGGAAGGGTTGTAGACATTAACAGTCATGGACATTCAAGCTCTTATACATAAATTATCTTAGAAAAATGCACATACGACTTGAATAATGTAAATACATTAATGCATTTAATAATTTAAACATTAAAGCGCATTCAGGAATTCGTGGCAGAAGCTGTTCTGAGATAAGGAACGGTCCTGGAAGTTGTGTGTCCCGAGATCGATGGCTGCCTTCTCCTTGAGAAAACTCCCTGGGGAAGTCAGGCTGTGCAGCTCCAGTGATTGCCTGTCCCAAGAAATCCCAGGGCATTACCAGCTCTTCTGCTTTCCACCTCCTCTTCTCTCCCTACCACGTTCACCAGCGCTTCCGTACAGGACGTCTCAGGGTCCACAAAAGGCCAGGGTGCACTTTGACATTTTGGGTTTTTCTGTGTGGACTGCAGTTTGTCTGGAAGTTGGGTGAAACAGCAGCAGAGAATGAAGGCTGATAAGACTGTCAGTTGGAGAGAGCGAAGCTTGGGGAAGCACTGAGCTCCAGGTATGCTTGTCTCTTTCTTGAAGCCCTGAAAATCAGAAGGTTGGCTCCAGTGTAATGACACTTCTTCTGTTCTTGTTCCTCTGCTCTTTGGATTAAACCACCTTCAGCACTGCAGAAGCACTAACAGAACACCCAGATCCCCTCACACAGTGCATTTTCCTGACGATTTTGAGCTGTGCTGTTTTTGCTGATGTGATTAAATTTGGAAGGTGGTGCATCCACCCCTCATGCCATTTTTCCTGGGTTCATAGCCTTGCTTTTCTTGCCTCTCCTGCAGGCAAGTGCTTTGGAGGTCATTTGCACCCTACAGCCCCACTCGTGGAGTGGTATAAGGTATCGTGTTTAGGCCTAGATACTGATGGAGCTAATGATGGATCTAATAAAAAAGAGCTTAGTCTGATCCCAAAGGGAGAAGAGTTGGGTTGGTTAATTAAAGGAGCCTGGCACAGAGCACCTAGTAATTATAGGTGCAAGAAGTTTGAATTTGAAGAGGATGGTGCAGCTGGAGAGGGATAGGGAGGCACCCAGAGCTCTTCAGGCTGTGGGCAAGAATGCAGCAAAACCAGATCTGGAAATCAGACCCGGGCAGAATTCCTTAGTGAATTCTTATTTATTCAATTTTTTAATGAGGACCTGAATCTCTCGTTATGCATTTATGTTTTTGCATTCACATGTGTATGTACAATTCTAGTTACACCCTATGGTTGGGAGGGTGATTTTATTAAAGACCAGAAGATTGAGAGACAGATGTTTTAAGAGACACAGGCCTTGCCCTGTAGTAGTTTGGGATAATTAGTGCTGACTGCTGCATCGGTTGTATTATCGATGCTGCTGGGTTGTTATCTCCAGCATCATTGCAGCCTCTATCACTGTGGGGCAGAGGGGCTGGTGCCACCAGGACCTGCTGGGAAATTGCTCCTGAAATCTCCTGTAGGTGTAGGGTGGGGAGCAATGGTGTGTCATCACACTGTCATCACCAGTGCTGTGTCTCTTTAGAGTTAAGTTCCTTAAAGCAGAATTTCTCAAACTTAGGTTAGAACTCCAAAGGGATGCAAAGGCTTCAAAGGAAGTCACAAAGTCACTCACCAGTAAACAGCATTCTACTTGTAATTGCTATTTGGGGCTCAGTTCCTCCTAGTTTGAAGAGGTAGCATTTACTTCAGTAATTCTTATTTTCCTGAAGGAGCTCAGATGAGGAATGTGGGATGAGCCACCACAATAAATGAATGAAAAAGGGAATCGAGCTTGCGTAAAGTTTGAGAAGCGGTGCTTTAGCAAATTTTATTTTCTGGGGTTGAGTTCTGGAAATATTGCCTGAAATGGATCTGTTAACTTCACCTGATGAAAGACAGACAGTTGTTTTGTCCCCAGTGGATTTCTCAGTAGACCCCATCTGGGGAATGTAGTGCTGTGTGTGCAAAATGTGTCTTTAGTTTTAGTGCTCAGGACTAAATAATCAGTCGAGGAAGCTGTAGGTCTTCTGTCCTTTGTGCTGTATAGTGATGGGTGGTCACACTAGAAAATGAAATGTTAGTTCTAAGGATTTTAGAGCAAAAGATGACAAGCACCAGTTTTTCCAGCTATAGGAGAAGATGGTGCCCAGAAGAAAACTATTCTGAGAATTTGACTTGTGCGCTGACCATACCTATGTGCTCCTTGGCTGTCCTAAGTGTAAAATACACAAATGTTAACTTCAAACACCTTTTTTGAACTGTTGAAATGAGGAGAAAGCCGGGGAAATGTTGGTCATTTTGTCCAAGTCCAGTGAGCTGTTATCACATGTACAAAGGCAGAACAGAATGCCCTCTGTGTTTCCACCTGGAGCAGGCAGTGCCCCTGTGTTCAGGGATAAACCTCCAGCCTCCCACACCTGAAAGGGCGCTGGTAGGAAGGGCTGTGTCTCTTGGATGTGGGAAGCTCCTGCAGGGGATTTTTCATAATCCTGCTGAGGAAAGGACTCGAGTGATGGGATGCTCTGGATGTGGCCTGCAGGGAAAGCAGAGCAGTGGGTGGGGATCTCCCTGGGCTCTCATGCCTTAACAGCCATGTTTAGCTGCATTTATTTAGGAGGTAAAAGCATTTATGGTAAATTCTACTGCTGTATCACTGCCTGCTTTCTAGCTTTGTCTCCATGGGGGTATTCCATACATTGTCCCATTTTACAGCCTGAACTTTTCCCCCTACTTAGAGGATTACGTGGGGCAGAGATGTAAGAAGAAAGGGAATCTTGACACTACTCCACCTTTTTATCTCTGTAACTCCATGTATATCTATCCATCTGCTCTCACAGGGGCCAGGCCTTCTGCCTTCTAAAGCCATGCTTGGAAATTGCTGATTCAAGCAGGTAGCAATTTTAGGGCTCCTTACGAAATAAATGCCTCCTGTGTGCTCCCCTGGCACTGGGATTTCCTCTCTGATTTATCCTGCTCAGGTCTGCTAATGTTCCTTGACTAAATGGGGCATGGTGTGATGGTGTGAAGGTCATTTTCTATATGCAGTATACATTTCTGCAGTCATGGTGGGAGGGTAGGACATCCAAAGCAGCGTATCCTGCTGGGAAAAGGAGGAAGAAAAGGATAGTCTGGCTCTTCTTTTCACAGCATCTTGTGGTGGGATGAAGGTTTTGACAGCCTAATTCAGCATTTAGAGAAAGAACCAAGCAGAAAGATTCCCCCTCACCCACTCCTTGCAGCCCAGCTGTGACAAACTGACAGATAATTAACAAATCAAGACCTCCTATTAGCCTTGTCCCTGATGCATTAAAGCAGCTCCTATGTTGCATGTGTCCTTTAGCAAATGCCTGTGCTTTCTGGGTACATCCCTTCAGTAAGGCAAAGGGGCCTCTAAGATATCAATGCACAAATATTTCCAGGAATGGAAGTTGTCTCTGAAAGGAAGTGGTGGACAAAAGGTGGGAGAGCAGTACCATGACTGCATGGAAGGCTCCCTACTGCTGCAGTGTGTCTGTGGAGTGGCTTTTGGGAATATAGGACTTGCCAGGGATGTGTGGAGTTGTTATTGAATCACTATTGTTTTTACAGAAAGTGATATGGACTGAAGCAGCAATTGACAGGGCAGGCTTTTTGACTAACCAAGCCTGTAAATACGATGTGCCAGGAAATGTGGTTTGTGGTAGAAACAGACCTAATGTTAGGATCTTAATATTACATTGTGAGGAGTGAAGTGGTGCCCTTTCCTCTCTCTCCTCAAGTTGCTGGAACTGTGGGTAAGCCCCAAATAAGCTGCTTCACTTTAGCTCCTCTCTTTTGGAGGAGAATGACGAGGAGTGTCAATATCCCTCTGGTTCAAGATGTTAAATAGACACAAGCCATTGGTTCAGCTTAACACATGTTAAAGGAGAGAGAGATACCTAATTGCATCAAAGCCACTCTTAAGTTCATGTATGTGGAGCCCATCAAGCTGAAAGCATCCAGACAGCATCTGCTGTTATCAAATCACTCTTGAGTCGAGCTAATTAAAATAGAGCTTCATTTTTCTGAACCATTGTTTGGCAGGAATTTGAAATAGGTCTAACCCAATTTCTGTGTGTTTATGAGCCTTTATTATATCAAAAGTACTTTTCTGTAAATGTACAGGGCAGTGTTAAATGAATTGATCCGCACTGTATCACTCTAGATGCACTATGGGCTTTCTAATGATTTCTCTTTTAGCTTTTTCCAGATACACCCCAGAAAAGCTTGCCTTGTCCCTTATCGTATCATCTTCCTTCTCTCTTTTCCTTTCTGTCTCACTCTCAAGAAAGTAAATGTCCTTGTATTTCTTTCTTTTCATATCTTCCTCCTCCACTCTATTGGGATTTTTCTATTATTAAAACATTTACACATTTGCTGCCACATGCAAATGCAGAATAATAAACCAGGACTCTTCATACTCCAGACAAGAGCAGGAGGTGTCTCAGCACTGATTTTCACCCTGTTCTCATCCCTGTTGGTTACAGGGGATGGAGAGGAGGGGAACAGTCTCAATGTTTGGTCTGTGTTGGGTCTGTTTGTTTGTTATGATTTTTTTCTTCAATTTTTTTATGTTAAACATTTTGTATTTCAGCATTCAAATTCTGGGTATCATATTCCTCTTTGTAATTTGCTACATACCAAGCACAAAAGTTAAAGAGATGTAGAAATTTCTCCCTAAAGACAAATTGCACTCTGTGGCATGTGAAAACTAATTCATTAATATTCTCTGCAGAAAGAGAATACCACAAATATGGCCAGACTGTTCAGAATATTTGAGTTGGAGTGGCATCCCAGGGAAACAGTAAAGTCAGGAAATAACTATTTTTCTGGTACCCAGTACAGACCAAGTTATGTGATATTCTTGACTCTTACATTTATTTCTGAGCAGTGGATTCATATTGCAAAGAAAGGAAGTTAAGGATTAGCATTAAATAAAAATCCTGACAGTGATCGTGAAACGTCCCTGCAAAGGTGCTAGAGACTTTGGAATTTTAAAAACAGATGGAAAAGTACAAAATAAAACCTATTTTTCTGTATAATTCAAGGAAGTTCGCTTCTTTTAATTCAGTGAATTCACCTTGGAATGGAATTTTAGTGCATTTTATTTTGCATTTAATGCAGTTTATTCTGGATGTGTATATTCTGCTCCTGTGTACATCCTGAGAGCAGCACACAGAAATGGGTACTGGGGGCAAGTGCGACGTTCTGCCATAAGCAAACCTGTGGGGAAGGTTCTATTAGATGTTCCCAAAATTGCAAAATATTATTGTCTCCTGTTCTGTGCTTTTAGAGAGCTTGTTACTCAGAAGTTTGCTCTTCTGTTCATTGACAGTGACTCTCTCCTGATTCTCTTTTAATAAATGTAAGTGAATTTAATGCTGGCAGAAAGCAGCAGAGTCACAGTATTCAGAGGGCACAGCAGGGACGTTGTGCTGTGTGCTTTTTATGTAAGTCTTGTAATCAGACCTAATCTGAGGGCCCTGCTGCTGGGGGCTTGACTAATCTATTTATTCCATTCCCATCTCCTTTTCTGAGCCTGTCAAGGTGTGCAGTGGGTACTTGTCTTTCCAGCAACCATCTCATCAGTGTGCTCCCTTTCCCAGCCCAGGGACACGGGCGATGCCTTTGAGGGAAGAGTTTCTGGTAAAGCACAACTGTACAGGTAAATCCAGATATTCTTACGGGCAGAAATAATTCAAACAACAACAACATTTCTGCTCACATCATGCTGAGTGCAGAATGAATGTCTCACATCAAAGAATATCCTCGTAGGCTTTCCAGCATTTCCTGGATGTGCAGTTGTTGCTGTAGTTTCTACTGCAGAAAGAAGTTTGCTATTCTAGCAAGAAACACTTTCTTTTTGTGTTTCACAACACCCAGAACAAAGTCAAGCATTTGGTCTAAGGATCCAAAAGCCCAGGAAATGCATCTCTGGGGTTCCTCGTCAATTTGGGACCTAATGAAATATAGAAAATACTCAATAAAAGCACCCTTATTACTTTAAATGTTTAAATGTGGAGTTTTTAGCCATCAGGTTAATGTTTTTGTATCTTTTTTTGATTCGATTGTGAGCACTTTTCCAGGTATCTCTGCCACTTGAGCACTAATTGGATTTCCACAGATAAATGGTGCTAGCTGCAGCCCTTACATCACTGTGTTTTTACTTCATCATCATTTTATTTGTTTTTACTGTAAAGGTTAATAAATCTTGGTGTGTTTAGAGTATGAAACAAGGCAGGCAAAGAACTGCAACGTGAAGGGGTGAAGTTTTATATGCTGCTTTCTCAAGTCAGAGGGGTGGGAGGAGGAGCAGCTGCCCTTTGTGGTGGTTCTAATGGGCTGCTGGGTGTGTTAGTCACCCAGGGAGTGATCCATAACCCTTAAGATAAAAAGCGTTGATCTCTCCACTAGTTCTCAGACAGAGCTGTAAGGCATTAGAATTGGGTTACCATTGATTTAAGGTGGGGACAGGACTGTGTAGTGTGGGTCTGCTTAGAAAGGGATAGTGGGATTTATTTAGCTTAATTTTTTAAAGAATATTGGAAGCCTTTCAAGGCAAGTGTGCCAGAGCTCCCTATGGATTCTCAAGGAAGTTAATATAGTACTTGCCAGTATTTTAGGGAAGAACTTACTGAATAGCAGATTTTAGTCGAAATTTAGACTGTAAATAAATTACATGAGAATTTTTCAGGGTCCCAGATGTTTGCTGTCTCATTCATTTGTTCAGGAAAGTGTGTGCTTTTTATCTTTCTCATGGTTTCCTGGGAAGGTGGGCTTGACTTCCTACCACAGAGATTTTCCAGCCGCAAAGGCAGTGCAGAAGCCCTTTTTGGCCCTGAAGGGATTGAAGCTAGTTCATTTCAAACACCAAATTTTGGATTTTGTGGCTTGATAGAAATTGATTGACCAGCCTGTACTTGAGCCAAAGCAGCATTAAAGACTAAATGTACCTTTTTTTTCTGTTACAAAGATATAAAAATGCTTTGTAGTGCCTTTGGATCAGGTGCATACTCCTGACAAAACTGCATTACAGCCTCGGGTTTCCACTTGTTCCAGTCTGTAGCAGCAGTGGCCATTCTTGCCTTGGTGTTAATTCCCTGCTGTGGACCCAGATTTCAGAGAGATTCTTGATGCTTTCTGCAGCATTTGTCAAGGAAATGGCTGCTTTCTTTTTTTTTTTTTTTTTTTTTCCTGAAGTGAGTAATTGTTTATTAATTTTTCAGCACATAAAGAGCATAATTATAATAGTCCCTGACATGTGCTGGCTGTGCCAAGGTTTAAGAAAAATAAAACCCAGTAGAAGTGCTGTTTTGAACCATCTCTGATATTTCAGGCCTTCCTGCTTTGCACCCAAATTTCTGTGCGGGAATTTGGGACAAGCACACAGGCGTCAGTTTAATTCTCCGTAGAACTAATTCTCTTGAATGTTTTAACTCAGTTTAGGATGGTGGGATCTTACTCAGGTGCTGTGAGAAACAAGAGTAGGTGATCAGTATGCTGGCTTTTTTGGCACACACGGTTTTTTGGTGCACACAGTGCTGTAGAGGTTGAGCAGCATCCTGGGTTTGTCCTGACACTTAGATGCTTTGTTTCTTTAAGCAGTGAATGTAACATCCGTGAACAATGCTAGATTGACCCCAGGGGAAAATGAGGTGGGCCCATTGTTTGCAGAATATTTATGGTCTGGACAGCTACCGTGGAAATGCTCCTCATGTTTGCCATTTTACTGCGTTTCACCCCTGTTACAGAGGAAGCAACCTAAGAATCGACAAGGAAGCTCAGTTGCTTTTGAGGCTGGTCAGGCAAGTTGCTGGATTTGCAGGAGGAATTGTGTGTTGTGAGCTCTGTTCTGCTGAGAACTGGACAAAGACAAGGGACGCAGCTGCTTTTGAATCTATAAAATTATTCCACTGGCAGTCCCCGCAGACGGGGCAGCTCTGGCCAATCAGGCTTCTTGCCCCTTACTTAGTTTTTCCCTTAATGGGGCAATTAACAGCAGGAACAAAGTGCATGGTCTGCTCAGTCTTTATTATTATTTGTGTTGTAATAAATGTCGAGGAGTTGCAAACCAGCACCAGGCACTGTGCAGATGCAGAGGAAAACGACCATTCTTGTCCCAAAGAGCTCGAAGTAAAAAAATAAATTTGCAAAAAGGTCTGCCAGTGTTTTAAGTCTGTCTCCTTTTGCTGTTTCTTCCCAACTGCTGTGGTTTGCATGATTTATTGTGCACCTGTCACGATTTCCAGCTTCCTTAATGTTTTCAGCATGAAACTTTCCTTTTGTTAGATTCTGGTGATCCAGGTAGTTTCCTCCAGTATCTGCTGTATTTATTCTGTCATTCAGATCTTCCTTGTCCTAAGGTCATCACAGCCCTCTCACTTCAGCCCTAATTGTTTGGGGCTTTATTGCTGAAAGGGGAACATTCATTCTCTAGTCTACATTTCCTATGATTTAAAAATTCTGTGAAATGGGGTTCTTGAAATAGGAGGTTCAAGGAATAGTAACTTGCTGTTTTTTCTTGTCATTTGAGTCTTTTCAGTCTAAAACATCTTTATAGCTTTTTCTGCAAATGGGTTCTACTTTTGATCCTCTCAAACTAAATCTAAACTGATTTTGTTCAGTCCCTTGACTGTGGAGTTAGAAGGATCTAAGTGTGAACAGTGCTCCTGTTCTGCAGCATCTCTGCTTGATTCAGCCTTCTGGAGTCTCCCATTCAATAGTGATTTCAAATACTCGGGCACAATCGTCAGGTGCGACACAGACTTCTATCCTCACATCATCCTCCAGCTCCCTGACATGTGAATGAACATCCTGCAGTCCTTGTCTGCCCTGCAGTTAAAAGAATGAAAATGTAATAAATTACAGCTTCATTGGTTTTCACATTCTGCACATGCGAAGGGAACAGGCTAGAAGGGATTTCTTTTGAAAGTTGCTGTATTTGAGCTCTGCAGTAATGGCAACAGGGATAGAGGAATGAGGAAGGTGAGAGTTGCAGGTGGTGTCATCTGCTCCCCTGGAACCTGGATCACGCATTTTTTTCAGCTGTGGAGCCAGGGACTGGTCCTAGTTCTGCTGCAGTGAGCATCTTGGACACCAGGTTGCTACATTCCTTTGGAGTGACTGAGCTCCAACAGCATTCATTTTACAGCACAGCCCCAGTGAACCCTAGGTTTCGTCCTGTAAGAAGAGAGAAGCAAGTTGTGGCAATTGGGTGCTGTCATGGAAAGTTATAAACAGCTGATCTCTTTCCTAAGCTTTGACCTTGTGTCAGGCATCTCTCTTGGGTCCTGTGGAATGGGATTGGTGACCTTGGCGTGGCTCTCCCGCGACGGGAGACACAGCTCTGCAGTTAGTCCCTGGCTCATCCCCGGGGATCCCGGGGCTCAGCACTGCCCTTACTGCCGCTCTCGTGTAAACAGAACTTCAAATAATTCGCTGCCAGTTGGATTGCAGGCGATATCCCCCCACACCCCCACCCTGCTCATCTCGCTGCAATTCCTTCTTTGGTGGTACTGGGGATTACAGGGAGCTTGCCACTTCTGCTTAGGCAGAAGTACAAAAAGGGGATTTTTAAAGTTTATTTTCTCTCCAAAAGTGAGATGATTTCGATAAAAAGTTAAAATGTTTGAACTCTAGAAAAAAGGTTCGTGGTGCTCACTGGTTAGATTTATTATGGCTGCATTATCAGTTTAATACATTTAGTTTGCTCTTCTGCTCATATTTCTTGTATTTTTCCAGCATTTATCACTTCCATGTAACAGTTTTTATTGTGTTAACCCTGATGTTATGAAGTCTCATTTGGAGGTGTATTTCTGAAATAAAAAAAAATACATATCTAGCACATTTTCTCTGCAAATAAAAATGGTTATTGTACGTTTCTTTTAATGTACGTGTAAAAGTTTCTGGTTCTTTTTAGATTTATGCATGTAAGTTCAACTTGAATATTATTCCTCTTAAAAAGACAGGAATTTTGTCAAGATGCCCACTGTGTTCTCAATCAAATTATAAAAAACTGAAGATGATAGATAATTCACTTTGAAAAGTGACTACTACACAGATGATGTTGCTACTTTTCATAAGGGTTTTTACTCCATATATCAATGTGTTTTAAGAGAGACTTGGGTCAATAATACCATGCTTTAGAATTCCCTAAATACATATTTACACAATAGACCTTAAAATATATTAGTCTATCATGTCAGCTTCTGTACACTTCTATCTGGGATGTTTTATGTCCTTAACATATGATACAATAAAACTTTATTTTATATAGCATTTTTTATACAAATTGTATTCTAAAATGCATTGTGGGGTTAAACGAGACCTTCACAAGGTTAAAATTTAAAAAAGCTGAAGGGTGCAGGAAAATTAAGGGCTTTGCATGGGATAGATGTATTTAATTGAACAAAGGGAATGTGGCTGGAGAACACAGCGAGCTGAGAGTGTGATTGGAGCTGCAGAGCAGGATCCCTGGAAGTGGAGGGGTTATGTGAGGAAAGGCTTATTCTGTGTGAATGGAGGAGGTGGAAAGGTCACGCCTTCAGGAGCAGCTGGAGGAAGTGTGGAGTAGCTCCTGGAACAAAGAAGTTGAAAGCAGGGACTGCGTGGAGTCGCTGCTTTGTAGTGGGAACAGCAGAAGAGATGGGGGAAAGTGTTGAAGGGGAGGAAGGCAGCCGAGAGAGCGCGGTGTGCCAGCTGAGCTGCAGGGTGCGATGGATGGGAGCGGGGTGGCAGAACACCGGGGATCTCAGCTGCTCCATCGCTCCAGCCTGGCCCCGGCGCTCCGCAGGCACAACACACTGACAGCTCACACGGCGCTTTTGCTGGCTTTCATCGTTTTTTAAAATTTTTTTCTGGTCACCCTATTCATGTAAATTAAGTAAGGCTTTTTTGTATGTGATAATTATAGATAAATGTATTTAAAGTAGATCTGGATTTTGTAGTCCTCAGGAAAAAGAGGAAGAGCAATTTTTCCCCCCGTCCCTGTCATGTGTTCGTTTTAATGAGCAATTTTAAAAAATTGAAAATAAAAGAGGAAAATGAATAGGTGTTGAACCAGCCTGTGATATGTAAATGCCAACTAGTAATTACCTAAAACCTCAATTTTCTTTCTGTTTCATCTTGCAAAACATTTCATTTCCACTGAGTGAAAACACTTAATTTGGGGCTCTGACGGCGGCAGCGGGGCCGCGGCTGCGCCGCCAGGGGGCGCGCGGGGTCCGCCGTGAGGGAGCCCCGGGGGCCGGGAGGGAGCCCCGGGGGCCGGGAGGGAGCCCCGGGAGCCGGGAGGGAGCTCCGGGGCCTCGCCCTCGCAGGGTCGGCTTGGAAAGACCTCCGGGACCATGGAGCGCAGCCTGTGACCCAGCACTGCCCTGGCAGCCACACCAGAGCACCGAGTGCCGCGTCCGGCCTTTCCCTGAACGCCTTCAGGCACGGTGACTCCGCCGCCTCCCTGGGCAACCCCTTGCAATGTCCGATCACCCTTTGAACAAATTCTTCCGGGGGTCCAGCTTGAACCACCCCAGGTGCAGTTTAAGACTGTCTCCTCTTGTCCTGTCGCTTGTTTTCTGGGAGAACGGCCAAAATCCCCCCTGACTACAACCTCCTGACTGAGAGTTATAGCGAGCAAAAAGGTCCCCCTGAACCTCGTTTTCTCCGGGCTGAGCGGGGTCCATGACAGGGACACGGCCGGCCCCAGCTTCCTCACCCTTCATGTGGGTGCCTCTGAGTTAGCTGTCACTCACAGGCTAAGTGCCAAGCACCTAGGGTTTCCCCTTTTTCGTCTTGTATTTTTTTTTTTTAATAGATTTTATTTTTTATGTCCTTGTTTTTGGTGTGTGTTTGCTATTTTGTTTCGTCCCCCCCCCACTTTCCGGCTGCTATTCTGTATTCTCTTACTTCCAGGTTCTTCATCTCAGATATGGCTCAAAGTGTGTTTCTTCCTCGCCTTTGTTCCCATGAATCTTGCTTTTCTGCCTCCCGTGAATCTTGCTTTCAATTGTATTTTATTTCCCCTCACCGTTTTACATGAGGGCTTTACCACTGTTGTTGCAGCATTTTTAAACTTTTCTTCATCCAACTTTGAGATCTGCCAAACTTTGTAGGTTTCTAGGTTATCTCTTAACCGAAATAATAATTCCTGGGGTTCTGTATGTTTTCATTTAAATCTGAGTGAAACCACAGGAGCTTTAGAGCGTTGCTCCTCCCTGCGTGACCCGCAGTGAATTCCTGCAGGAAAGGCAGGTGCTGTGTGGGGAAGGCTGGAAGCCCCACGCGGGTCCCCGCGCTGGGAGTCCGGGCGGGAGCGGTGCCTCCTTAGCGAGATATACGGCTTCCTAATTAGCCCCTTGCATTTTCCCCGAGTGCTGGCATCAGCGTTCTATGATGTGTTTCCCTGATTAACAGCTGCTTTGCAACTATTTCCGTGTGCCACCGATAACCGTATTTGTCAAGTTAGTCCTGGCAGGGCGCTGATTTCTTACTAAAACACAGCATTTCTGTTGCGAGGGGTTTTCTTGTTCGCTGTTGTGCCAGGCTTTTAAGTCAGCCCTTGTTAAAACGTAAGTTGGCTTCAGCCTGATGCTTGTTAACAGGATTCTGGGTATCTCCTTTAGAGTAGGAGTGCAGAAACCTTTCACAGACAATTTAATCTTCCGAGCCTTGCAAACATACAGCCGTACACTGAGGGGGTGTTGCTGTAGGCTAATATATTGATCAGTTCCATTTGCCCTATAGCTGTGGCCTTCTGCTCTGGCTGAAATAGGTTGAGTGTTTGTTGATACTGCCATATTATTATTTTTTAATACACTGGAAAAAAATTAATTCCAACTTCTTTTACATACGTCATGTATATTGCCAGTGTTGATTGCTTCCGCACATGTAATGTAAACTGTCTGTGCATAGTTCATGGCCTGGGCCGCCTCTGCTTAATGAAAAGAAGTGTTGCTTTTAAACAGATACAGATCCACTCAGAAAGACAAAATACCATCCCTTGAAACATATAATTCAGACCCAACCTTTACATCACAGGTCATCTCAAAGTCTCAGTCTATCAACAAATGCTGTTTAGTAATAACCTACAGAGGGTTCCCAGTATTAGGAAATCTATTAGAGCTCTTAGAGGCTATTCTCCCGGTGGCTTTTGAATCTGTTTTCCACATGGAACTTTCTTACCAAATTCTATGTAACTTTTATTGGTGAAGATCTTTTACATTTTTTTACATCCAAATTTATTTTTTTTTGAGCTGATAGAAAATAGGCATTTGCCACAGTATCTTAAATTTCATGGTTTATTTTTTTAATGCAAGCAACTGATAAAGTAGCTTAGATTGCTTTACTGGAAACCCTGCAGCTTTTAGCACAATAAGAAATAAGGCTGTCTTTATCTTCCCCATTAACACAAAAGGGAGGGAAATTAGGAATAAAGGACCTTGGCTGCTAAGTTAATGTCCAAGTGCTGTACTTGGGCCGAGAATTTTGCCAGCGCTCTGCTCTCCTATAGCATCTGCAATAACGTTCTCGTCTTTATTTTATATCTTTGACATTGAAGGCAGAATATTTGGCCTGAATTTATGTCATTTGTCCAGTTGCAAATATAATCTATGAATAGTGACATTGATCTTTTAATTGGAAAATCAAACTGTAGGACAAGACCTGCTGCAGGAGTCCACCCATTTCCACCCAGTCAGAAAGATGTCTTTGTGGATCCTGTCACCGCAGGAGAGGTGGTGGTGGGAAAGCAAGTTTATGACTGGCTTTTAAAAGCCAAATACACTCTCTTTCTTTAATACAAGTATGTACCTGGTCCATTAGAGAAATCGAGTGTGCTCCACAGTGTATGCTGGCAACCTAAGAATCAACAGAGTGATACAATGCTCATTATTTGGCAGTGTCCTAATGCCATAAAAATTCAGAGAAGTGTTACAAATGCTACAGAAATAGTATGGAACAATGTTAGCAGCTGAGTCAGAGTGCTATTTGCCACATGATTTTTTTGGCTGTACACAGGACTGCAAGTCTTCTCATCTTCCTCCTCCTTTTTCTGTTGTTTAAATTATGGAATGCAGTTGCTCTTGTTTGTGCAAAGAAAATGATCCATAGAAGGTAGGGAAATTCTTGTGTATGCTTCTTGAAAATATTGGCATTTTGACATGGCCAAAATTCGTAAGTTGCTTGTGTATACAAGATTAATTATAAAAATGAAGACATTTTGGCTCAGCCTATAGGAACGAATGTTCAGAGGTAAATGCAAACACAGTAGGAGAAACATGGGATTACTGGAGGGAGGAATACATGTCCGGGATTCTTTTTATGGAGTTTGTTGTTGCTTGTAATTTCATTTTGTTTTAAGATTTAAAAGGCTGTGAATAATGGAGGAAGTAATGCAGGGGAGAGATAAAATAGAAGTTTATTTTGGACTGAAATTTACTACTGTAATGTTTACATTTTTATGAGGCAAAAATAAGCTTTAATAAAGGGCTAGAATCAATGAAATGTTCACATGGTTGTGATTGAAATAGCACAATGAAAAATACTGTTTATTTCTCACAGGTTTTGTAATACTTAAAAATTGATAATTAAATATAAGAGCTTGCAGAACTGCAAGTCTGCAGGCTGTTTGTGTCTATCTCACTAAATGTGGGAGGGAGTGTTAAGGAGTATCTGAAGACACAAACAAGTAATTATTGTTAGAAGGAGAGTGGCTTTGATATGTTCACGTGTCTGTCGGTCTGCTCATTTGGGCATCTTTCTTATTCAGCATATTATCAGAGGGTTATTCGTTTGGGGGCTTTATATTTCTGCATCTGGCACAGCAGTATCAGCACAGTTTAAATCTGCGATTTGCCTGTCACCTGCATTTCAGCTGGAGACAGATCAAGTGCACATAAATGAAGCCAAAGTGTACTTTATGTGGGGTGTTTTGCTCTGCTGTTTTGTGGTTCAAAATTACTGAATGTAACTTAAGGAAAAAATGCAGGAAAACAAGAAAATGAAAAGAATTAAAAATACCCCATTCATTTCATTCTCCCAACTTCGAAGTGTGCTGGGACTTTGTCAAATTCCCGTTAAAATAAATATGTCAATTTCATCTCTCTTCCAAATTCATTTATCATGCTTTTTTAAAAGGTGTTTTCTGCTTTACCTGATGTTTAAATTGGATTCGCTCGTTTATGCTGTTCTTTGCTGTATCCCCCATGTTTTTCTTAAATGAATTAGTAATGACAGCGTACTCCATCATACCCTCTCTACAGCCACTTTAAGGGAAGCCTGGTGATCTAAACCTTTTAACCTATTAAAGATGATTTTCCCCAATTGAATCAGACCCACCACAGGTGTAATAACTAATCATTTAAACTACACCTGCTATTATGTATTTTTAAGCCATTATGCATGTTGGATAGATGATAATTCATGTTTATTGCATTGTCCAATGGATCCGTTTTGCCTACACTAGCCTGATTAATGTATTTAAAGAAATAAGAGATGCAATTTAAAAGAAAAAAACATTGATGGAATGCACTGAGGAGTACATTGAAAGTGCCATTAAACCCATCAGAACTTTGCTCTCTGACCAGAAATGCATATTCGAAGCGTTTGATTCAAACACAAAGTGAAACTTAGTGATTTCAGGAGCGATGCTGTATTTTCACTTCTTCTTCTGCTGTCAAAGTTTTGGAAAACCTTTTTGGAACTGAATTCCAGAAACTGTATTTTAAGCTAAACTCTTAAAGACCTGAATAACATGGGTCTATTATATTATTATCATATTAGAATAGCTCTAGAGAAGGGAAGTCATCTCTTCCACTAGTTCACGTGTGGATGTGCTGTTAGCCCATTATTCCTCATGATGCCACAATAAGAACAGATGTTTTTGTATAAAAGTGGAGGGATTCACTGGTGCAGTAACATGTAATAATGTGTATAACAATATAGGGAAGTATGTGAAAAATGGAACTACTGTATGAAGAAAAAAATCAATTGCCTTTCACTGGCACTAAGTGGAAATGTAAAAATCTAGTGCTGCTGTTGTTGATGATGCCATTGGGTATTATCCCAGACTTTACCCTTTGCTTCTATAAGTGCTCTGTTTTAGGTGCTCTGTCACCCTAAAGAAGGATGTAGAAGTCAGTTTGTAGGCAAAAGTCATCTGTGGCTTTTGCTGGTGTGGAATATAAATTTAACTACTTGCCTACCCGTTTGTGTCATTCAAAGTGACTTTTTTGATTGTTGTTATGTGATCCAAAACATGTGAAGTCACTTCTTCTCTAGTCATGAGAAGCTGAGGTTTATTTATTGCTTTCAATAAATTAGAATGATGGCAGAAAAGGCCTTAATCTCTTAGAATCTGCAGGGAGCTTTAAGTCAGATAGAAGGGAAGCATTCTTACAATAAGCCAACTGTTAGCAATCACATGCATTGACTCAAGGTTGGCTTTAACTGTAGGAGAGCCAACTTAGGTAAGAAGATCACAATATAAGTAACAGAAACACCTAATAATCTAAGAGAAGTTTTTTTTGTACAGATAGAGCTGCTCCCAAAGTAATTAAAAAAGAAAATTCTGTGTTGAAACACCATAATTGTGCTGTCTGTTTAGAGTTAAACCACAAGCTCTGATGCTTGTTGAACCATTTCTGAAAATTGCTGTTGTCTCCAGACCATCTCCGTGTGATGGGTGTGTTGTCTTACCTTACAGTACACAGTGCCTAATAGAAAATAGGGATTTGACCATTCCTAACTTGGATCTTTCTCTCTTCTTTTTCTCCAATCCTCCTCAGATTGTGACAGCAGTGAAATTTTTACAGAATCCACGGGTCCGTCAAAGTCCGCTTGCAACCAGAAGAGCATTCCTGAAGAAGAAAGGTATGAGCTCTTTAGGTTGTGATCTCAGTGATAAAGAGGGACCTTGAATTAGTGTAAAGTCAAAATGTATTGCTGTGGAATATTAGATGTTACAGACAAAGCAATTAGTCTGTCTCAAAAGAAGATCTGAGGTTTGTAAGAAATATCAGCCTCTTTTCTTCCCAACTGACTAGTGCAATATTTGCACCAGATGTGGAATTGCAGAATACAAAAGACACATGGGAAATTTCTAGGTTAACTGTTATCAGATCTTTTTTGCAACGAGGACAGTTCAGAGTTATGGACTAGCTGGTCAGTTCAAACCTTACTGACACTGGCTTTAGAATGGCCAGTCTCTGGGTGAAAAGGTCAAATGTTTCCAAAGAGAGCCAGAGAGAGGCAAAGAACCTGGTAAAAGTCAACAAGGTCAGGTTAAGGTCAAGCTTGGGGTCAACCTGACTTTCAGGCTGAAATGGTAAACTACTGACTGAGTTTAGCCCTTTTCTATAGCAAGGATGGAACACATCCTGACAAATCCTATATCATCTTAGTGAGGTGCAGCATACTTTGGTCATTGCCTACAGAGAATTTATTTTACTTTCTGACTCATTGTGGAACTATCTTTTGTTCCTATTTTATTTCTAAAGTTTTTATTCCACAACTTGCAGTGCATTCTAGGTTCCCTCCATATTTTGTTACAGTCCTGTGACCGTATTGCTTACCACAAGACATAAATAACGACAGTTTAAACTTGAAGTTAGTTACATGCATTGTGGAGCACTGTAAGGTGTTGGAATGATACTGAAAAGACAAATTCAAAGCTTCAGAGGGGATTGACCCACGTGTACATTGTAGTCATAAGTACCTCGAAGTACATCAAATTCTAGAACTAAAGATCTTGAGCTTTGAAAAGTAGGGAAGCCTATGAAATAGGCATTTTTCTGTTTGGAGTGATGAAGTGCTTTTTGAGATGCCTGAGACCTGAAGTCATGAGAGTTCAAGTATTTGCACTTTGCTCATCTTGAATCGCAGAGGACCTAGAAGGGAATGGCAGCCTTGTGTTCTGGCAGTGATGTCATGACAAGTAGTTCATGGGCACGTAATTTTGAGTGTGATCCTCTCCCTGCTTGTCCTAGTGCCAGTTAAGAGGACATTCCAATCTCACAGGTATGTTGCTTGCCCTGCCCTGCCATCAGGATGACATTAAAATTTGGAGCCTGTTGGTCGCTGTGCGCCAGGAGTTTTTCCTTGAAATATGTGGACCTACGGGGAGTAATTAATCATAAAAGCTTGGGGATTTCTACTCTATCATCGAAGCAATGAAGCAAGGGAAAGCTGAGCCTAAAAGCTGTGCTGATTACCCGGGGTAACCTGATACAAAATCTATTGTTGCTGAGAGATCCTTAGCCCCCAGTATATCGTGCAATATTATAACTGCCTGATCTTCTTCTGTGCTGACAATGACCAGTTAGTCCTCATTTTCTTTCTCAACACAGCTGGGTTAGAATTTCATTTGCAGAAGGTATTTAGAGCAATTTAGAGACAAATGTCTCTGGTGTTTGCTCTGCACTTCCCCACCGCAGGCTTCGCTGAACAGTTTTTTGTATCAGGAGCTCCATCTAATCTGTTTAATTTTAATAAATCCCTGACTGGGAGAAGAGGAAGGGTGGGGAGATGGAGGCACAGAGAAACTGTGGCCGGACTAATACTTCTTATGAATTACTTGGCTAATAATTACTAAAGAGGAGAAATGGTTTGGTAGAACTGATTGTTTGTTCCTGTTTGTTAATTAGCCCTCCTTCCCTCTGTGCTAATTGTTTTTTTTTCTAAATTTAACCATAGGAGATAGGAAGGAGTAGGGTCCAGTAGTGCCTGTACTCAGCAGTCACTGGAAATACGTCCATAGGGAATGTGGCCTGTGTTCAGTGCTGCTGTGGTACCTGTGTGGTCTCACAGATGGAGGCAGTTCTGGAAATGAGATGTCATGGCAGGTTTATCCTGAGCAGATGAGGGACTACAGGGCTTGGTAGGCTGTTCCCCTATTCTCTGATGTACAGTCCCTGTCATCCCAGGGTAATGTTTATCCCCAGCTGAGGCTGTCTGGTAGAGAAGTCCTCACTGCCAGTTGAAAAATGTCCTGCAAGCCTGACTTGGCTTAAGAAATTTCCCTTCTGAGACTCACAGAGGTGGTTCTGCCTAGAATTACAATATTTTCTTCTTTTTCTGTAAGTATCTCCTTCCTCAAAAAGGCCAATCAAATTTTATTTCCTTTTAGTATAGGAACTGGATTTGGTTTAATACATTTCAGTGAGGTGAGAAATGAAAGTTTCTGCAGGGTTATCAGCTGGACTGGGTTTGGTAAAACAGTGGTTGTAGAGGCTGAAATCAGGCATTCCTGGTTCTGTGCAGTTCAGGTGGTGCTGAACTGCTCTCTCTGGCACATGGGGTGATACACTGCTGATGACAGTCGGGAGAGTGAGGGTATCCTGGATTTGCAAAGGGCTTTCAAAAGTCAGATGAGATTTCTCTGTTGTCTTAAGCACTTTTAAACTCCCATATACAGAGGCATTAATGAGAAACATGAAGTTATTAGAATCATTTATCATTTTCTTTGAAGCTTACACTGGCATTTTGTGTAATTTATGACATTTCCTCCTTTTTATCATGAACTTCTTCAGATGAAGGGAAAAACAGCTGTTTCCCCTCAGAGTATCTGAAAGAAAAGAAAGGAAAAAAAGATGCTGTTTGTTTTTTGTCCAACTTGCTGATTCTGCTGATGACATGCCACAGAATCAGCGGCGCCTTGGGAGTAATTAGACAGCATGTGGGGCTTAAACCCTTGTGGAAATGTGTCTGTCATTTAACTGTTGTGCCTCAGATGTCCTGCACTGCTCAGTTACCCATCCCCTAACTCATGTGGCTTGTTAATTTTGTGTGCTCTGAATCTCTTTAAGTTCTGGCAAGACAAAGAAAGGGGGTGGAAATGCACTATCATGGGGAGCTCTGTTTCCAGGGCGCTTGGGTTTTGGGGCAGAGAAGGGGCAAACTGCTAGGTTACAGACTTGTTGTGTCATCTTGGATGAAGAACAGTTTTCTCAGTTGCTTGTTCTCTTCATCTGTAAAATGACTACAGTAATGACTTTCCAGAGTGGGATTGTGGGAACTGATGAAAGCATATGAGGAGCTCAGAAATAATAGTGATGGAAGAACAGAGGTGCATTAGAGCAAGTTAATGTACAATTGTTGAGTTATGTTGGGAAAATGTCCACTCAGAAGGTTTTCTGCAGTGCATCAGTGTTCCAGAAAATTTTTCCAGTGTCAAGATGCCAGACTATGGTGATTTCTGAAGAGATGAAAAAATTATTTAATTGTATATGCCCTTCCTAGTCAGAGCTCAAAGGCACTTGATCTCCTGGAAACAAATGCTGTCAGCCCCAGAATCTCCAGCAGAAAACTGACTTAATTTTCTGCCTTTCTGTAGTCTGCATTCTTGGAAGTTGAGCCTGCCTTTTCCCCTTTATCGAAGAAACCCAAGTGAATCACCTTCAGGACCTGAGGAAAGGGGGCACAGCCCACTGCTGGATGGCTTAAACAAAGCAAATTCTTCAGCAGATTTCAATTTAACCCTCTTTTATTACTCTTCTTTTTTTTAAAATTTCAGTCCATTTCATGAGGCAGTTTGCATGTCCTTGAATGGAATCTCGTTACCATGAAAGCTTTTTTAGCATTGATTTCATAACAGTCTTAATTTAATAGTGCCGTCATTACTGAGAAGCTCTGAGAGTGAGGCCCCAGCTTTCCAGGTCACTGACCTTTTAATTACAAACCTTGTTCTGATGGCCAGGTTATCGACTGGACAGCTCCCAGCTCCTGCCCCCAGCATGAAGATGAAAATAACTGCCTTTCCTCCCCCGCTTCCAGAAAAGGGAGGAAAGGAAAAGTAACCTCTTGTGTTTCCAAAATTAATTTTCTCCTTCAGCTTTACTTTGTAATTAATTCTTTAACATGTCTCAGTGAAGCTCAAGCAGTTTTTGCAAAAGCTTTTCTTGAGAAGAAAATACAATGCAAGCCGATAGAGTCCAGTGCCAACTCAGCTGGAAAAATAGAGTTAGTAACCTATGGTGTCAGAATACCTATTTAGGCCAAACTGCTCTGGCTCTCCAAACATTATGCTTTTCTAGAAAGTACCGCAGTTTGTTTGGTAAGATGAGAGTGCCATTTGTTTGATAAACAAATGTGGGATTAGACTGAAAGTGTTGACTGTTCAAAGAAAGACTTGTCCTTCTCTTCAAACTTCCTGTCAGGATGTGGATTTGAGAGATGGTGAAGAAAGGGAATAAGGGCTTTAGTTCATTGTTGTGCTGGTGTTGGCCTCTCCATAGTGGCCAGTGTGGATTTGTGCTGAAGACAGTGTTGGTAATACAGAGGTGTTTTTAGCTGTATCTGAGCAGTGCTTACACATAGAGCCACTTCTCACCCCAGCAGTGAGGAGGCTGAAGTGCATGAGAAGTTGGGTTAGCTGACCCCAGCTGAGCAAGGGAACAGGTATAATCTGTTCACTGTTTTCAGCACAAATCCAAAACACAGCCCCATACGAGCTACTATAAAAAACAGTGCTCTATCCCAGCCAGACACAGCACAACTGCACAGCTGATTGTGTGAGTGAGGCCTGTCCTGTTTCTGCTTGCAGCTCAGGTGAATTGTTCTCTAGCTGCTCACACCAGTGCCTGCACAGACCTCATCACTTGCACTTAAAAACTACAACCAAGACCTGAAATTCTGATACTGATAGCAAAAATTTGTGGGCAGAATATGCTTAGTGTTTAAGCTTCCAGTACAAGTCAACACACAGTGAGAGAAAGTTCACTAGCACAGGTAGGAGCAGGGAGGTGCTTTCTGATTATTTAAGAAGTTTGCAGCAGGTAGCATAAAGTAAGTCTAACATCTTGTGTGGACTTACAGAAATGACTGTGGAGGTTGAATGGAAGTCAGCATATTCTGCATTTTCATGATGCTTTTCATTTCAGGATTTTGGAGCACATTGTACCCATTAACTGTGGCATCTTTGCAGCTAGTTGCATGGAGCATGTTTGATGGTGTTTACAGGGTTATCTATCATTATCAGAATCATGCTGTGATCTAGATCTTGCTGTGCTTCCCACTAAAAAGCGTCCACCTCTGAGGTAGAGGACAGCAGCTGCTCAACATCACTTTGTGATTTTTAGGAGAGGAAATGGAGAATACTTTATCTAAGTGATCTTTCAGAGGGAGCTTTAGGGATAGAGAATGTAATTACTGAGTAAAAAATTTACTAAGATTCTTGAAAAGCACTATGGGATATTTAATTACTAAAGATGGGCCTCTGTTTATAACTGTGTAAGACAGCTAATGTGCCTTATAATATTTTGCTAGGTTAAAGAAAAATATGTCCTACACCTTTCATGCAACCAGTTTGTTCTTTAGGTGCCTCCCGTCCAAGCTTTGGCTCTACACAGCCCTGCATAAATGGGCAAATGTGATTGTCTCCCAAAGAGCTTTTTAGGGAACTTAAGAATGAAGAGTGAGACAATGAAAGCTGTCATTGCTAACAAACTCACACCAGTTCCTATCTAAATCAGCATTAATGGTAATCACATCCATTTGTGGCACTCTGCTGTGTTTGCCCAGCGCTGATAATGTTCAATGTACAGATTTCCACTCCTGGAGTATCATACTGCAGAAGAATAGATGTGCTCATGATCCAGAAATCAGTTCCACCTTTCTGTGTTTTGTATTAGTTGCCTTCTTTTTTCTTCCTGAAAATGATTGAGAATCTCTATCCATCTGCTGAGAAAGAGATGTCTTCCTGTCCTGCCACTCTTTCGTATGCAGATCTGTCACCTGCTGTTCAGTACCTGCCTATTCATCATGCTGACTTCTTTCCCCCATCAATTTTACCACTGTTTGTGATGTCTGAACTTGCCATGAACTTTACAGATTTTCTTGGCTTCTTGGGTGACAAGGAATGTACAGTAGTACTAACAAAATGTCATAAACTGCTCAGCCTTAGGACATCCTGTGAATGGATGTCCATGGTGCTTATTTGGAGCTGTAAGGGTTTTGGAAGAATATAGCTGAGGAAACCCTTCACTATCATTCCTCAGTATTTGAAAGGAAGTTTGGAAAAACTAGTCTGTTCAGTCACTATACACATGGAGAAATCACTTTATTGCTCATCTCTGACTCTTGTCCCAGTAATGAGTCGTTTCTGAGGGCAGAAAACCACCTGACATCAGGTTAGACATAACTGCCCACGTGATGCAATGTACAAAGGAAGCCAATCCTTTCTCAGCTTGAAATTTATTGATAAATTGGAACAGACCGTTTCCATGCTTAGGAAGTTGTGCATGCTACAAAATGCTGTTTGTAAGCTTAATTTTAAGAAATAATTGGAATGTCATGGGTTTAATGATGTCTCTCCACTTGGCTATCTGACAGTAACTATTTAATGTAAAAGAGCTGTTAAAAATGGCTTTGCAAAATTAACTCCTATTGCTCATTGAGTGTATTTTGAGTCATATCTGCCTTGTTTACTGACGAAATAATGTTTTCATTCCTGGTAGGACTGGAAAAACAATACGATTACAGTAGAGTGAATTGAAGTCTATCCTAGAAGATAATACTAAAATAGTGAGTTATATTCCAAGGCCCAAAATTGTTAGCCTTAGTGATGGGCAAAAAGGACCTAGCCCCTAAGTCTGGCTTGTAAATGTAATTATTTATTTATCATGTTTTTTGAGTGAAGGTAAATGCCAAGTCCAAGAGAAAGTCACTTTGGTAGATACAATCTAAGAGCAGGCATGGGACAGCTGAGACATGACTGCTTCCTTGGCTTTGGGTGAATTTCTTGTTTGCAGCTTGCTCATCTGTAAAATGGGGTTAATTACCACTTTTGCCTTATTGACGCAGTAAGATTTATGTTAGCTATGTTCATAAACTGCTCTGAGATGCTTGTTTCAGAGTTCTTGGTGCTGCTGTATGTGATTTTTGAAGGTACTGCAGTAAAAGCCACACTTTCAGAGAGATTAAGAGTTTACTTCCCTCAGCTGTGTATGGGAGGGGAAAGCTGCAAACTTCAGAATGTCAGAATGCCAAGACTCAGGCAGATTGCGTGCAATCCTAATCCAGCCCCGCAGCTTTGACCTTTGAAGAAAGATTCACCTTGAGATGCTTGAAGAAATCTATGTACGTTTGTATAAAAATATTTCTGTGACAGAAGGAATTTATTTTTCATGGTCATCCAGCCCAGGGTTTCCCCACAGTCTTCCCAGAGCAAGTAAACGAATTCAGCCTCTGACCTGCTCTGAGAATGAACCTGGTCTATTCTAAGTCTAAAGAGACAGCCTTCCCTCTCGAGGCTAAAACAAAGAGTGTAGTTAGGATAATCTGTGGTTTTCTGCTGAAATCCATTTCAGACCTAATGATACTTTCCTGCTAGGAAAGATAAAATAAGTTCCTGTGTGAGATAATTCTCCAGGATCTCTTAGGCAACATTTCTGTTCTGTTTAAAATTATGTCTTGGGTCCCTGTGAACATGAAATCCTACAGTTTGCTTTTCTGTAGCGCACTGTTCCCTCTTAATTTTAGTCTGGAGTGCCATCATTCCTTCCTTAACTAAGAGGTTAATTTAGCTTTTGGTTCATTCCTTGATATTCCTTCTCCTGGAGCCTAGTCCAGGTGACTCCACTTTCCCAGGAGCAGAGCAGAGAATTCATTCTCATGAAACCTCAGGCTCTCTGAAGTAAAAGCTGTTGACTTTGTCATACCGTGCAAATGTGCATTGCTTTTAGCAAGACAATAAAGGGTAAATGGGGTGATCTCTGCTCCTGTGGAGAGGTCAGGTGGTTACATTACACAATCTTCTAGAGCATCTTGCAGCAAATACATGGGTTATATTAAAAGTTGCAATCATATCATTTTTTAAAAGTAAATTGCTGACCTTATGCAGTGGAATCAGCTTTATTGAATTTCGCCAAAAATGCGTTTATAATCCCCCCACCCCTGCATACACATGATATTCATGTCCTTGCTGCCCATGTGGAAATGTCCCTTTTTACGGTGATAAAATTAAATTTGTCTTTGTCTCTGCCTTGCCTCACCTTTTAAGATTCCATCCTTTAGTGACACCCGTGGATATCCATAGCAGAGAATGAAGATGGGCAATATCCCTGCATGGCTGGCTGGCTGATTGTGAGCCAATGACCACGGAACAAATAAATAAGTATTTCACATTTAGAGGACAAATAAAGCTGAGGACAGGTGTAATATGGGTATTTTTCTAGGAGTGTTGTGGCCTTAGCATATGTAAGAATTTATTTTGACTTGGAAGTACCTACACTTTGCTTCTGGATTTTTTCTAATTGCTATGCAATATGAAATATAAAATCCACTAACAGCTGTCTAACTAGTAGTACTGTGTTAAGTGCCCTCTTTCAATAATAACTAACCATAAAACTCTCTGGGCTTTGGCCACCTACAGCCTCCTTCCTGAATTCACTTGAGAAAAAAGTGTTTTGCAGCATGCTCAGGAATTTAACACACCTATATCCCATATTTCTATGCCACTTTGCATCTTCAAAGTACTCTACAAATATTAGCTGACTGAGCTTGTGACACCTGTGGTGGTTTGGCATTTGGGGAAAGAAGTGGGAAACATGTAAACCACTACACACCCTTTATGAAATGGCAAGATTATAAGATTAATTTAAAGCACTTTTGATTAAATTTTTTCCTTCTTCCTTAGACCTTTACATTCTCAAAGCAGTTTGCAAACTCCACATTTTAGTGGGAAACAGAGGAATTTTAGGTGGGGACACTGAGGCAGATGTATTAACAGTTAGATCTGAGATAATTCTGACTGATAGCCATAGATCTATAAATACAAACCATACTGCCAGTGCCATGCTGTCAGTGTGATGTACTGATGTATGGAATTTTCAGTAAAATTACTTAAAGCACTTTCATGTTTGTCCACCATTCCAGCCCCAGCTGCTTTGAGGGCTGGTGGAAGAGGTTAACTGGTTTTATTCAATAAAATCAACACAAACCATCTAAGTAAATGGAGGGGCAGACTGGCCTCTTCAGTGGCAGCCTGGATCCCTTCTTACAGCATCCCCCAGCCTGTGCTTTTTATGTAGTGTTTAAAAGACTTGCTCAGAGGTACAGGGAAGAATATCAGAATATCATTACTCCTGCTCTTCAAGTAACCAGGAGAATGCAGCTGTTAAACTCAGGATATAAAATACATGTTTAAAAGATGACTCTGGATGTGTTTAAAAAAGAGAGCGAGAGAGGATTCAAGGGAACCAAAAAATAGCAGGTTCCATTACGGTAATTAAATGGCAGCATTTAACCTATCAGGCCGTTGCGTGTATGTGAGAGACGAGCAGGGAGCTGCATTTGAAATGATCACTGTCTTCCTTGGGGGATAGAGCAGTTAAATAATTTGTTTGCGAGGTGTGAGTTTAGTGTCGGGTAAAGCAAGTGCTTGTCTGTGTGTCTCGTACAGCTGGAGCTGAGAATGGGGCTCAGCACTGCCAGGAGGAACACAGGCTGCTCTTGGCCATTTGTTCTGTTCTCTGCAGAGTCAGGGCCTCACCTGCTCTCACATATTTCATCATAAAAGGAGAGCTTTTTTCACGCCAGGCCACCTGAGACAGACAGCAGTAGCAGTAAAAGAAAACCAGGGAGGAAATAGAGGCAGAAAAGAATGGGAGTCAGTGTTGAGAGCTGCGGTGATGGTAAGGGGTGAGTTGTTGTGTGCAGTCATTGCACTTGGCACACAGGAGTCTGGGGGCTGTGGCATCCCTGGGGAGCGAGGATGAAGCTCAGAGATCTGTCCCTTAAACTGCACATCAAACAGTTGTTTCCCCTGTTACAATCAGAGCTGTAAGTGTGCCTGGCGTGGTTCCTGTGCTTTGGGACTGCGGGACACAAAGCCAGTGGATGGAGAGGGAGCTGCTGAGGGCAGCCCTGGCCTCATCACTGCCCTGGACTCTGAGCAGCTCTTTGGGCAGACCTACACGGTGATGCTGCTCAACTTCTCTTGGCATCCCAGAGAGGAGACACCATCTTATGTAGTGCTCAGAAGGGAATATCTTCCCATTTCTATTCACTCCCTTTTTATTTCTACAGTGATTCCTTTGTTTAGGGAATATTTGCTAGCCCAGGAACTCCAAGAGTTATCCTCATACTTTGAACTGATTCAGCTGCCTCCCCTAGTGACCTGACTTGTGTTATATTGCAGGAACATGGCCATAAGTGTTTTCTAATGTTCATTCCAGTTCCTGTGTGAATTCTGTATAGCCACTCCCATTTTAATTCCTGGGCTGGAATTTTTGTGAGGCTTTAGAAGACAACAGCCAGTGTTAAAAATATAGATATTTCTGTATTTCCTTATTGAATATTCAGCCCCAGTGACTGGATTTTGAGGGCAGCACTTGGCTAAAAGGAGACCAGAGAAATGCCATATATTTTAGCAACCAGTCAAAGCAATGCATGAATTTGAGTCCTTGATGAGAGTTAGAAATCTGAAACTATTTCCATATATGATCTACAAAAAAATAAAAAGGTATAAATACGTTATTTGAATAAATTATTTGTTGCAAATGCCTTACCTGACTCAAGTGCATATAAGGTATGTATGGATTCTCAAACCTGTCAGTCTTTGCACGTGATGATTGTGTCAGTCTGAAATGTTTGAGAAAAGATACTGTGTAATATTATTTCTCTTTCACACATGTAGAAACTGAGGCAGATGGAGGTTAAATGGCCTACACAAGGTCAGTAGCAAGGCTGGGAATAAAATCCAAATGTGTAGAGGCTTTTTATTATACTAATAAGGAAACTCTGGAGGTGTGTTTGGCATGGTAATCGGAACCCCAGAGAACTAGAAGCAGTTAGTCTGTTCTGTGCATGTCCCCAGGGAGCAATGATGCAACTCCTTTCCTACCTTACCACTCCAGTTCTCTGTGTGTGGTCACCATAGTTTTTACACCACTTAACCTCATTATTTTTAGTATTGTTAGCATTAGTCGTCCTTTGGGCGTTTAATCCAGGCTCTTTAATTTTCTTCAGAGCCCTGAAGAGGCTCTGTGGAAGCCACAAGGGAAGAAAAAAAAAAGCAATAAACAAACCAAAAGATGAAAAATGATCTTTTGAAACTTCTTCTGTTTTGTTGACTTGTCCCCTAATGTTTTTTTGTCTTTGTTGTTCTTTCATCATGAAGAACCCTGCTTAAATGTCTAATCTTGGTTTCTTAAAAGTTAATTTACTATTGTTTCTTTCTTCCCCACCCAAGATTAACATCCTGTGTGATGACATAGATGGTTGTTGTCTAAATGGATGTGATGTAAGCAACAAAATTGTGTAGGGTGGGTGGAGAAATATTTATATACTTGTGTTAAAAATTATAAAGTAGGTTTTGTCTTTTAAACGGAAGGTATTTCAACACTGTTACTGGCAGCATCGGCCTTTAATTTTACAGGTGGCTACCTTTCTAGTAACATTCAGCAAACAATGTTTTAATGGCATGTAAAAAATTTCTCAAAAACAGAATAACGAGGAATGAGGGTGATTTATAATCTGTAATGAATTCTTGCTGACATGTCTTTTTATAACAGTGTAGTAGCATCTCTGTCTTTCTGGGGAAAGTGCAAACCAGTTTGACCTGAAACATTTGTACCATAATAATCAAATATGTAGCATTTAGATGTAATTTTCTTAATTCAAATTATCTTCTTGGTGTGATGTTACCTGACTCACAGGTGTCTAACACTGATTCCACTTTATAGAAAATGGGTTAGAGGAGACAAGATGCTCTATAAGGTTGTGAGAAAAATACCTGTCAGAAAAAGGCATGTGTTCATGGCTCCTCACCCAGTGTTAGTTCCTTTATATTTCCATTTGTTTTTCCATACACACTTCCACGTATTTTTACATTTTCTTAAAAGGTGCAGCTGTATCTACATGAGCTGTCCAGGCTCCCCACAGCAGCTTCCTGAGAGAGGGAGTGTCCAGTGTGCCCTGTCCCACTGTGTGTTCAGAGCTTCACTGTGTGTTCTTCAAACACCCAGACTCCATTTGTAGACACTTTCTATCATTTTTCCTGTGATAAGTCTATACAAATGGCTTTGTTTTGTTCCTTTCTAAAGTTTAATGTAGAAGAGGCAACGAATAGCATTGAGGCAAGTTGCTCTTCACATTGCAGTTCATGTTCATCTGCAGAGGCTGCTTTGACTGGTTTTGTCTGAGGTAGAAAATAGTGAAGTGCTCTTGTTAGTGTGTTTGGGGCAAGCAGTAACTCCAGAGTAATGCAAAGAAACAGAAATGGTGCATCAGGACACATTTCCCCATTCTTATATATAAAACTAAGTCATCCTTCATATATTCTGAAAAATCTGGTTAAAGGATTTTATATAATGGCTTGAAATTGTTGTTCTTTTACATGATTCCTTTGGTTTGAATGCCGAGTTGGGCAGAAAGAGTGGCAGGTTCTAGAATTGCAAACCAGCCCAGTCCAGTAATCCCAGATCAGCAGAGAACTGATCCAGAGCTCCACACAAGGGCCAGGCTGCAAGGTCAGGCCTAATACAGTCTGTGTTCACCCCCATGCCTGGGGATTCTCCACTGCTGTAACAAAGAACAAATGTCTGGTTGAGTGCAAATCCCCCCTGCCCAGCTCCTTCTGGATCAGCACTGGAATTCTTGTGACATGCTGGTTCAAGTTGTTGGAAATACAATTTAAAATTTGTGTTCCAAAGGTAGATCAAAACCAAACCTCCTGTACTGCAAGTGTTTTACTTTACTTGAATTTAAGACCACCTCTGTCTTTCTCTTTAGAAGCTCCTAAAAATAATATCACAGATCAAAGAGTAGCCAAGGGCTAATTATTTTGTTACTATTGCTCAAGAAGCTGCTTAACAAAATACATTTTGTTCACACAAAATGAATGGATCTGAAGCACAAATGTTTTCTGTCACTGTTGCTATTAAAATATGTGGTAAGCTTTATAAGCTATGGTAGTGCATGGGTTTCTTAAGGGCCATGTACCAAACTATCCTGCTTTGGAAATGAATATGTAGAAGAAATTAATATCCTTTCACCCTTACGGAACGTTCCATGTTGTAGTTCCCAATTTAATAGGAATAGGCATAGGCCTGATGTGTACTCTGGGCACATCACTTCATTTCTGTGTGCAGGCTTTTTCTTTGTGGCCTGTCTTTCCTTCACAGAGATTGTTGGAGGCTTTGGGTCTGCCTGCCTTCCTTGGTGTGCACAGCACCTGGCACCATCCACCTGCCCAGTGAACACCTTTTGGAATCTCTGAGGAGCATGGTGATACAAATAACGAGGAGCAGGAGCCATCACTGTGACACTGTGTTTCACTGCAGGAAAAGCAGCAAGAATTTACAGGTCACAGGTTGGATGTGCTTGGAAACGTAGCAGTTTAGTGTACCTAATAGCTGTTTTCTCTGAATGCCTGGTCTTATTTCTAGGGAGGTTGTCAGTTGTGGTAACGAGTCATGACAGCACTATGGTTACTGGAGTAGTGTCTCTTCCATTAGCTGGATTTTTTGCTCTCTAAGGACTTCTTTTAAACGAATGTCAGAGCCCTGGTATGTACTATTCCTGATAAACTACCTGAGAACTGGTATCCTGGCCTAGTCTTCAAAGCCTGCAAACCCCAAGTAGATATGGATTTGAAATAATTTCAAATATGCACAGGTGTTTGTTCTTACATAGTTCTCTCCCAGCATGAACTGGATGAACGTTTGTCCTGTGTCCCTGTGTGACAACAGTGGCTGCCAGGTCAGTCACACACGTCGTGTCTCCAGCTCTGGAGTGGACATCCTCGAGCAGTGTCCACTCAGAGGAGGCTTTCCATCAGGGACTGTGCCTGTGCTGATGTGATAATAGAAAGGAAAAGCTGGAGGCAAGACACCTAAAAATAAAAATATCACCATCACAGATGATGGGAAAATAAAATCTCCTTCCATTTTTAGGAGAGGTTTTTATTTATGTTACAGAAAGATTTGTTTCTTCTGTCTTTTTTGCTGAGCATGGTGTTCTGAGAATGATTCTGTAATAGACAGGTCTTCAGAAGAAGGTACCCAAGTTTGAATTTATTCTGTGTTTTTGCATATACTTGTTGTGTAGGAATGTAAATGGGCTTTGTAACAAAACTTCTGGTGCTGTAATTCAGGTTGGTGAGGACTTCTGGACCTGTCTTGCCTGATTTAGAGTCATGTTGCTATCTCTTTTTTTTCTCTGTTTTGAACTATTTGTGGAGCAGAAATGACGCCTGTTGAATTATGCTGTCTGCTGCCTGAGGATTTGTTGTGGATTAATTCAAAAAAGAGGTGTCCAAATCCTGTTGAGGCTGTGATAGCACTCCATCTGCTGAGATTTTGGCATTGCAGAATCCCGAGCATGAGTCCTGTTTTCAGCCTGCATGTTGTTCCTTGAATTCTCTTCTTAGTGTCTGACCCCTCAAATGTACAGCTTAGTACTGGGAGCTTTCACTGAAGGTATCTCTTTCCTTCTTTCTTTCTTATATGGAGCAGAGATAATATACTTCATATAAGCAGGGAGCTTACTTTACATTAGAAGAGGAAGACCTGACCTCTCTTGCTGCAAGTGAAACTGTATTCTCCCTGCCTTGAAACTACCAGTGAAATACATTTTGGACTGACTTGTAATGTGATTTATGCTGTGGTATGCTTTGTGATATTACAATGTCCTTTTGCCTTTGTGTTTGATTTTTTCCCCTCTGATAAATTTCACTGGGTATTTACCCAAAATGCCCATAGGAGACTGAGGCATTTTCCCTGCTGCTTGCTGCCTCAGAGAAGGAATCCCATGGTTTTTTTCCCCTCCCATTAACCTCACTGCAATCTCTTTTCTGTCTTTTCCCTCCTTGTTTTGAAATAGTATTAACATGGGAGACATTTTTAAATAGAAAACTGGAAGAAAACACGTTTCTTATTCATATGTATACACACGTTAAACACAAATGTGAATGGGTGACCAGAAGCACCTTTTTCATTTTCCATTTTGAACTTCTCATATATATAAAACTGAGAAGAAAAGTTGTAGAACTTGTTCTGTTTCTTCCATTCCAAGACATGCTAAGCAAGTCACCTGCCCTTCCTTATTCAGAGTGAAAATACTTTGATCCAGTTTTCTGAAGACAGTACTCATTTCATAAGAATATTTAATCAGTAGAAAATAGAGAGGATTTAGTTTGTTTGTTTAGTATTTAACCAAGTGAATAAGGCAGATTAGGGGAAGGGGGGACACTGGACCCATAAACAAGGTGATATATAATATTTTTTTTCGTTCTCCTTTTAAATAAATACCGATCAGCTTTATGTTCAGAGACAATAGGAGCCGTTGGCTTAAATTTGCAGTTTACTGTATTTATGGCTGTAATATCAAGGTGCTGCCGTCGTAATTTCATGCCCCAATGAGAAGAGCAAGGTCGAAGCAAATGCTTCCATCGGCATCTGCTAACACACTAACTCATAAACAAGGCCCGGCTGGATCAGGTGGCACGGAATAATACAGGCTAATGAAATACAGCACAGCTTTCCATTACTGTTAGTTTTTACAGTGTCGTCATTACGTGTAATTTATGTTTAAAAAATTCAATTTTATACAAGGCTCTGGGAAATAGGGGTCTGCAGGTCACCCGACGACTTTTAACGGCTCTGAGAGTCCTTATTGCACTCTACTGTTCCAACAAAATGTTAATAATAAATAATAAAAAAAATCCTCTTTTACTTTTTCTCTGGTTTGCATATCTTGCTCTGTCTTTTTAATTACAAGTGGCTAAGGAGAGTTTGGGGCTGTAGATGATGTCAGGAGTTGTCCCCTTTGCTGGTGCTCTCAGCGGGGGGGTTACTATCTGCTTGCTTTTCTTTTGTCTGTCTATCAATCACCCGGGATCCTGTAAATGGAGTAAACACAGCTGAGGAGAGGGAGATACTTAACAACCTCTCTCCCAAACCCTCACCCTCTGACATTGCCCTCCTCTCCTCCATTACACTTCATTTTATTAGAGACTCCAAAAAGCTTAGCTGGGAAGAGAAACTGCTGCTGTATTTGTTTATTTATTTATTTATACATGTTATACCAAAATACTTTCTTATTTTAACCTTTTCATTCCTGGCTGACTCACTGTGTAATTCCTAGCATTGTTCTGTTGGTCTGATTTTCCTTCCTTATTTTAGTGCTGTGCAGCTGAGGTTAGAGCACCCTTCCTTATCAGTTCTGATTGCTGCTTAGTCACCCTGATGGGTTAAAGTGTATCATGTTTCTGAAAGATTGCACTTGCATAATTAACAGTCTCATAGATGAATAGAGCTTTAAGAATTCAAGGCCCTTTCAGCAACTTTTCAAATTACTTTTATTTCTGCATTTTTCAGCCTGGCAGTTGAGACCAGTCCGTGTCCCCTTGATGTGTGTGTGCCTTTACTAAAGTTTGAGCTGGAAGTGCAGTAGCAGGATGTTTACATTCAAATGCAGTGTCTCAGTGTAAATCAAGGGAAAAAAATACCATAGTGATGTTTCTGAAACCTTAGGTTTTATTCAAATGTTGGGTTGGGCTCAGCCTCATAAATGGCCATGTGTGGAAGAAAATGGATCAGGAGACTTTGCCTTTTTGACCTTTTTGAAATGCATTCAGCTAAGCACAGAGTAGGACGTAGGAGACAGATTTGATAACAGTCACCCAGCACTGCACGTAACTGACTGAACAGGTGGAATCATTAGTCTGGATCAGATCCCAGAAGGATTTTATGATGATTCTTTTAAAATGTGGCCATGTTTTTTCTGAGCAGAGTTGACTCAGTGGCTTCCAGGAACAGGAGTGTAATGTCATTTCAGGGTGCCGAGCAGCAGATCTTCCTTTCAGTCGTGTGACACGGGGCACTGACTTCAGGTGCTCACGTAGTTTGGTGTAGCTGAACAAGTTGTCCTGTCCTACTTTGTTTTCTCCTTAATAGAAACCCAGCAGCTGCCACCCCCTGCCCCACACCTTCTCCTGCCTTTTGTCCCTGCCAAGGGTGGGTGGTCTCCTAGAGTGGTGATAAAGATGGCTTTGGAAACCCACAAAGGAACTGAGTTTTCTCCCACCACCTTTCCTTATTATGGCAGGATTCTTAATTTCACCTAAGCAGAAGTGTCTCCCCAAAACTGATACAGCCTTCAGGTTGTGAAAATCTTGTGTGAATTACTGGACTGAGCACTTCAAGGAGGAATATAATGAAGAAAAATGTATTTTAAGTGCATAGGACTGGAAAAGGGCTGTCACTAATGTGTCAGAGCCTGCATCAGAAGAAGAAAAAGCAGTGGCCCATCTAGTTAAATTAATGGAAGGGTTTTTTATTCCAATTATTGTTACTGTGTTTTGACAGAAAATAGGTAAAACTCACATCTCCTGAGTTTTATTTTCTGTCTGCCAGAGGTACAGTTCTGACCTTGGAGCACTTCTCTTGTCTGAATATCTCACCTCTTCCTCACCTGTGAAATATGGGTAACAGTACTGCAAGTACTCCTCTACTTCAGAGTGGTCATAAGAGGAACAGTATTTTGATGTACATGAGGTCCTTAAAAAGTAAGAGATATTATAAAAAGACATAAACAGACAGCCAAGTCTTAAAAGTTCTTTATACAACAGCCGAGGTGCAGGCACCAAGAGCTGCTTGTGCCAGCCCATTTCATTCTCTGACTTGCTCTGTTTCTGTGTTTGGCTGCAGAGGCTGAGTGATGCCTGCGAATTGAGTGGCAGCAGTAATGATCAAAAAAGAGGGTCAGCAAGAGCCTTTGAGTGCAAAACAGTCATGGGTGCTGGATTATTCAAATCAACACCCTGAAGCCTGAAAAGGAATTTTTAAAGCTTTGTGAAAATTCTGAGTAATTCTTTGCAATGGTTGTGGCGCTGTAGAGGAATGAGATGGATGGTTGGGGGCAGGGAACAGGTTTGCATTCTGTGGGGCTCTGAAGATGTTTCCTTCTCCTCAGCTCAGTCCTTGCTCAGTACCCTCTGCGGTTAGATTATTCCTTGCAGATAGCAATCAACTGGAAGGAAGTGTGTGTCTAATTTGCATGAGATTATTTAAAACAAAAAAAAGGTCTGCATTAGTCAGGGTGATGGTAAACAACGCAAAGAGATGCCTTTTATAATATAGCCGTGGCTCAGCTTTCAAAGCCAAATATAATTCACTTACAATTGGCAGTTTCCTTTATTGTTCCTTTTAACCTTTTGCATTCTGCATGGACTTGATCTCACTGCAGCCGCAGAACAACGAAAATGTTTGTTTTCCAAAGTGGTGGAAAGTGGATTTACAGCAATTCCACTGTTCAGCTGAGGTGATTTTCTTGAGATACTTGTTCGAGAGCTATGCTAGACACAAAGCCCCAGTTTTTGTGACACTGCTTTTGCATCCAAGGGCAGTGGTATTATTTTTGGGTTGCCAATTTCCTGCTAGATTAGAACAATGAATGAACATTGATACTTTTTCATGTAGTGCACTGATAGGGCTGTGATAAAATAAAGCAAGATGAGGTATTGGAACAGATGACACTTAGATCTGGTTTAGAAATTCACACTTTGGTATGTAATGAGTATATCCAAGTTGAATAATTTGGGCATGGAAAATTCATACTGTGTACATACATAGGTGGTGAATTTGAAAAAACAACAACAAAAAAATCATTCCAAAGGGAAATGTGATGAGTTGGCCATAATTGCCTGAGGAGAGCTTTAGAATATCTTGTCCATTTTCGTTGCTGTGTGTGAGAAATGGCCAGCATGAAGACAGGTAGATTTCTGAGTGCAGAGATGACTTGTCATTACTGGAGGGTGTCCACCTTGCAGACTTACTCCATCTAAATGCTTAAAGAATCAGCTCCAGGACTCCCTTGATCTTGAAGCCAAGATCACAAGGCCTTAAAAGCATCTTGTCCAGATGAACAAAGAGGTTTTCCAGGCAAAACCAGTCTTCTCCTCTGATAATTAAGAAGGGATTTAGTTGTGATGTTCTTTTGTTTATTGCCACTAGTACCATGGCAAGGACCACTTCAGAAGGCAGCAGAATAGTCCAGGGTAGTAGTAACAATTCTAATTTGTACTACTCAAACCAGGAATTGCAATGTGAAAGGCTTCCCATCATTCTATCATTCCCATCAGCTTCTTCTTCACAGCACAGCAGGGTTTAAATGGAAACAGTCATATTTGTCCCTAGCTGGCAAAATCAGAATAATCCTAGAAGTGCATTTTATTTGCAAAAGATTTCAGCTTTTTTCTCAGATAGGATGAGAATGTGGTATGGTTATGAAAGAACAGACATTGTTTTCTGCCCTTTTTGTGGAATGAAGTGAAGATCCTCCATTACTTCTGATGTTTCTAAGTGTTAAATATTATCAGATTTGCATGGAAATAGAACAAAATGCCACATTTGCAGCCAGTAACTAATGTCTCCATCTTTATGAAATCCAGTACTTACTGGTGATCTGCAGTGTTGGCATCTGTTTATGGGTTCTGCATTGGATAATTAGTAGCTGGTTAAAACAGTTTCTTACAGATTGGACTTTGCTTTTTAACGTGTATTAGACACCATAAATACTGCTTTTGTGAGTAGAGCAATATGCTGAGTTGTGTTTATCTGCATTTTATTACTCTCACTGTGAGTCTTGTTTGGTGTGGTTTTGGTTCCTTACTCTTTGAGCTACGCATCAAATACGAGTCAGGAGGTGATTCTGTCAGATTGACAGAATCTGACCAGAGATCAGGAACTTTCAATTTCTGATGCTGTTTCTTACACTGACAGTGTTTCGTTGTTAGAGATATCACTAAAGTTCTCTGGAGTGGATGAATAGTGTCTCACAGGAACTCACAGTTTCTCACACACTCACAGGAAGAGAGAGAAGATCTGTTAATAGTTATAAAGCCTTCTGAATACCACAAGCACTGTGATAGTGCTTATGATATTAAATAACAGTTCTGAGACAGGCTCATGCATTTATTTGTGGCAATATTGTTTATGCTACAGATTATTCTGTCTAGACCCCCCAGTATGCAGTGAAGTTAAAGATCCTGAAAAAATTTCTTGCAACTTAGCTAATATGCCCAGTGGCCCGACCATTTTCTCTATTGCATCTTTCTGTAATATTAAAAAAATGAGGTTTCTTAAAGTATTAAGTTCAGTAATTTCATTTACCAGCAATGCTTTATGGATTTCGAGCAGGTGTGATGGACAGAAAGTATTCCCCCATTTTTTCCCCAATGCTCTCTTGTTCATACCATTTTCATCACTGTATTCAGTCCCTACAAGAATCATGTGAGAATCAAGTGGTCTGCCTCTTATCTTCTAAATCTCTTTCCTTAAATCCATATTCTCTCTTCCTGCCTTTCTGAGTGTTTCTGCATACACTGGATGTGTGGTGTAAGGTCCTGAATCCCTTCACGTGCTCCTCGTAGCAGGGACACGAGGTTTTTATGTGCTTCTGTGCAGGAGAGTACCACAACAAACGATGCACGGCTGTCCAGCTCCCACTTCATGGTTGCCATCTGAGTACCAAATTCTTTTCCTAGAGCATGTTTTCTCCTGTTGGAAAAAATAATCCATCTGTGCTTCCTCCTTCAGAGATGCTGGTCATTGTGAATCCTGTAGCTGCTTTTCTTTTCCCCCTTGTTGGCCAAATTCTTTCCATGTGTTGTGGCCAATTACAGATGGTCGTCCTGGTGTTTCCTGATGGCAGGAGTCACTGCAGCAACGTCCCATGTGTGCAGTGTTTCTCCAGCTCTGTGTGAAATGAAAACCAGGCTGCCCTGGGGCAAGCTAATCATGCACCAATGGGCTGGGGCAATGCTCAGCTGAAAGTTGGTCTTGGCCTTGTTTTGATCTGTTTTGTTATAGTTTTATTTCCTCCTTACATTCTGTGTCCCATTCATACTAATCACAGTCAGTCCTGATTTTTTTTCTTTTTATTTCTGCATTTGTCATAAAATAAAGCAAATTATTCCCGTCTTCGGAAACGATCTAGACTAATTAGTCGTCTAACCCAATAATTAGTTTTTTGTTTCCCTGTCTGTTTTCATGCATTATTGTTAGTTTTTTCCCCTCTTTTTTTTTTTTACACCATTACAGATTAAAATGAGCCACATTTGCAGTTGATGGTATCTTTTTTTCGGGGGAAGAATGGGGAATTGCAATAGAAAGCTACTTCAAAAGCAGCAATAAACTCAAGGATAAATTAAGGAAATTGAATGAGCCACATTTGGAAGCAGCGTTGAGGCTAATATTCTGTCGCTTAAGGTTAAATTGCAACAGAGAAAGAGAGAGGGAGACATTCCAGTGAATCCAAAATTGGGGAGGCATTACTGCTCAAGTCAGTGCCAAAATTTTTTGCAGCTTGAAAAGGTTCTGCCTGGCTTGAGAATTTAATTATGTGTGCATAAAGTGGGTAAAGGTGCTAAACTGATTTCATTTCCTCTGCTCCCCCAGGCCTGACAGATGAAGAAATCGACCTGGCTTTCCAGCAGTCAGGCACAGGCACGGATGAGCCCCAGTCCCCAGGTCCTTCCACACAGGCGGTGCCAGCACAGCCTCCTCACCCCGTGGTGTACAGTAAGTGCCACTTGGAGAAATACCTGCTGCAATTGCTCTCTGCTCTGATTTCTGCAGCGATTTCACAGATTCCTGCAGTTCCACTGATCACACACTTTGTGTCAGAATGGGACACCAGACGTTACATTGAATGCACTTGGTGGCTGTTGATGCCTGTGACAGGATCATGTTACACAAGGAAAATGAGATACAAATGATCACTGTCTACAAATGTCATCCACAGCAGCCTGTGACACCTCTTGACCTGAAGCTGGATCGTCAGTGCAAATTAGATTCTGACACACCGTAAGGACATCAGGAAAGTACTTTGCCAACACAGGACTCAGTTTTACCTTCTAAGACTTGGAAAACTTTTCACTCTGATCTTAAATAATCTGAGGTGTGACAGCAGAAATTCTGTGTAGCCTATGTAGATGTGATTGTATGATTTTTTGTGTACAAAATACACTCTCAAAGAAATTTTAGAGTCCCAACATAATCTGTGTAGACTCAAAATTTACATATATATTTGCATTTTAAAACAAACCTCGCAAAAAAGTATCTAAGCTCCAAACAATAAAAACCAAAGTGCACACCATTAAAAATCCATCAAATGAAGCTGTTCAGCTCACATGTGTGTCTAGTAGTTTGAAAATCACTTCACTTACCTGCCAAGTATAAAGAATAGGATTTTGTTGCTGCTCTTAAACAGCTCTATGGCAGATATTGACTGATGTAACACTCCACTTAGAGCTGTGTTTATTAGTTTATGGCACAGGTTTGCTATTGCTGGAGACAGTGCTTGCTTTCTGTGGTTTTAGCTGCTCTGGTTGGGCACAATTTGAGATGGAAACTTTTGTGATAGTATTGGGCTAAGAATGGAATATTTCTAGCTGTTGTATTGTGTTGCTGGCTGTGTATTGTATAGGTGCTTCTAGGGCTGAATTCTGCTTCCTGGGCTAATTCCTGTCTGCTAGAGTCCAGAGAAAATGCCAGGAAAGCAAAATCTGCTGTCTGCCTGTAGAAGCAGGGCCAGATCTCTCTTGGTGCTGTCCATTGCTCATTCAGATAACTCTTATCCCAACCCAGTACTGGGAGAGTTAATCTTCCCTTCAGTGTTCCACTTGTGAGTAGTACAGAAGTTCAGGATGGTTCAGAACCATCTCAAGCATTTCTTCAACAGGAATGAAGCAACAGCCAAGCTGACAATGTCTGCAGTAATGCCAGTGTAAGGTGCCCACTCCTGTGAGTCACAGCAATAAAATCCTGGGTACCCTTTTGTAATTTGCTTCCTGGATCTCCTGCTGTTGCCATCACAGTTTGTCCTTTTTCTTAAATTCATGCCACTTAAATACTTCCTTTTATACAATTGAACTTAATTTTCTGATGTTTTATTGGAAGTACCTGTAATTTGTGTACATACTTCCTAAATCTTGAAGAGTTAACAAGAAAAAAAGCACACTTGTAAGCCATCAGAGTAGCATAGGTCTTGTATGCTGACCCCTTCTGGGTTTGGTTGAAGAGAAAGTATTTTTCTACTTTTTTTCTCTTTTTTGGGAAAGAGACAATAATTAAATTTCTAGTATTTTAGGTCAATACCATCTCTACTACTTCTCCTCTTGTTCTGGAGTAGTAATTCCTTTTCTCCAGTTTGTACTTTTGCCAAGAGGTGTCAAAACTGCTTAAAAAAAAAGCTTAAAGAAAGCTTGAATTTGATTAATATAGAGAAACAAGACTTTGCCTGACTGATAATAAAACTGATAAATGACATTTGAATTACTTGTAGCAGTAATTTATTACATAAAATATCTTTTATTTGACATGCGATTAGTTGCTGGAAGCATCACTCAATCTGACTAGTTTAAACATGCTCTAAAATGAACCCCCAGTAAAAAAACAGGGCTGTCTGCTATTGGTGTTATGAAATACACTAATCCAGCAGTGAGGACAAAAGTCTCACTTTAAATATTTAAATGATTAATTTATTGGGGTTTTTTTGTTGGCTTTTTTTTTTTACCTTTCTAGCCCATATAATTACAAGCAAACTCAGGGGAGTTTCTGAGCAAGGTGTGCAAAGCTGATCATCCAGGTTATTGTTTATCATCCAGGTACTGTTTGTGTTGTTCCCCATGGTATTTGTGGGCTCCATCTATGTGGGTTTGTGCAGATTTTACACCTGCTTAAAAGTCAGCTCCAGTGACTTTTTTCTTGCCATTTGGATTTTCTTTTCTCATCCTTGTGTCTTCATTATGTGGAAGTCTATAGAATACAGACTGTTTCGTCTTACAATTAAAAATGGTAACTAAAATCCAAACTCTTTTTGTTTTCCCCAACACCTTTTCATGGATTCACTGTTTTCTTTTGGAAAATCTCCTCTTCCAGCATTAGTTTTCACAGTTTTAAATGTGGATACTAGCAGAACTGACCTTAAGTTGGATGCAGAAGGCCTAATTAGTTGCTGTTAGGAAAGTTAATTCTTAGGTGAATGGGGATCTTAAAAATAGGGTTTATTCTGGAAATGCAGTTTACAATGACTGCTGGAGAAATTAAATATATTCAGCAAAACCACAGATTTATTCCTGGAGAAAACATCTGTGTCCCTTCCATTCAGCTTTTGAAGGTCTCTTAGTAGAATGGCTTGTTACTTCTGCAGTGCCTAAAGTAACTGGGCTGTCAGTGCTTTTTCACTTTTTCTGAATTTTATTTATTTTACAAGTGAAGAAATTGAGGATATGCAAACAGTCAGTATGAGCACAGAGCTTAAAACAGAGAAACTCCTAAACCTCTCTTCAGATTAGAGAATTGCAGAGAAGAAGAAAGGTTGAGTGTGGATTTTAGGCAGAGCTGTGACATTCTTTGTAACATTGTGAAGTTGCTGTGGTCAGTGGAGAGCCTTCACTGTGTCCCTCACTTGCTCACTTCTTCTCTCCATCCCCCTCACTTTTTTTTTTTTTTTTTGTCACAAGACAGATTTCACACATCTCTAAAATGAGTAAAATGGCATTTCAGCTTCTTGTCTTTATAGACTCTCTGAACTTTAGGAAAGATCATTCTGGTCCCTTTTCATTAATAATGAAAACCAGGGGGCAATAAAATGTTCTTAGCTCAAGCATTACAGGAATGGAGGGAGAGATGAGTGAGGTGAAAGGGCAAAGCAGATGGATTCCTACAGGTGTGTCTCCTTCCTGCTCAGAGGTCAGTGGAGCTGGGAGGGAGTTTGGGACAGCCCATCAAGGACAGCCCTGGGCAGGATTCACAGACCCTTCAGATAATTAATCCTGTACAAAAGCAGCTCAGCCTGGAACAAACTGTGTTGTCATAGAAGGATGTTTTTAGTCAGAATTTTAAGGGAGAGAACGGCACAACCAAGAGGCTTGAGGTACCAGAAGTGAGAGTGGGGGCACAGCACAGAGGGGAAAGTGGGATGGATTGCTGGGGTTCACAGCAAGCTTAGCAAGAGATCATTTTAAATCCTGACATGTACACAGCCAGTTACTGCAGCTTAGCTGACGTGTGTTAACTCATTAAGTTAAAAAGTTATGATAATTTGATCATGTGCCTAAGCTCCAAAACTGCAACTGCAGCAACCCAAAATACTCCTGGTGACACTATTCACCAGTTCTGACAGAGATGCCTTCATTTGTTCAGATTTCTAGCCAGAGGATAATTTCAGGTGCTGTGTCCTAAAACGGAGCAAGAAGCTCTGAGTGCCAGTGTTTGGGAGTCAGACCCAAATACTCTAGACCCCAAGTGTTGGGATGAGGGGTAGCTTTTGGAATTAAATGCCTGTGGAAGAATTCAGCAACAAGCAAAATAGCAGTAGGTGAGCAAAGCAGAAAGGAGACCAGAGGCCACCCATTTCAGCCAGTTAAGCCTCCTAAATTGAGACTTTGGAGAACACAACGCATTTATGAGACATTCTAGTCACATGTAGATTTGGAGACCACACCAGTCTCCCATCATGCCAGTTCTGCCCACATCCTGCCATTGAACTTCAGGCAGATCATTCTGCATCCTCCTTATTATTAAAGAAACCCGGGGGCAGTAGAAGGTTCGTTCAGGGAACTGCGAGGGAGGTGACAGGATGAGGCTGGTGGAAAACTACAGGTGTCTTCTGATTCTGCTGAAGGAGCAGGGCATAGCATATCTTCACTTTCCTCTGTGGAGCCTCTAAGCTTCTGTGCACAATTGTGTGTTAAATATCTCAAGCTTTTATCTACTTCTTTACCTCTCTCTGTAGATATTTAATTGCAGATTTTCTCTCTGCTCTTTATGTGTGCTTTGGTCCCTATTTGTAATTTAAGCTTGAAAGACACTGGATCCTTCCTCATTGAAATGGTCCATAATTGCTGACACAGTTTTCATAAACCCATTTATTGCCCTGGTAGATTTCTCCTCTTTCTTAAAACACTCCCTTCTTTCCTTTCTCCTGCACTCTTCTGGGTCTCTGGCTCTATCCCCATTGTCAAAAACTATGACAGTGGAGAACAATAGGTATTCAGGTAAGGAGTTAACCTTAGCTAGTACCAGCCCAGAGACAGTTACCTGGTTCAGAGTGTCTTCTACAAGGAAAGAGTAGGGCAAAAGAGCTTGATGGACCCTCTTTAATTGTTGCTGTGATTTCTCTCCCTGTGACACTGCAAGGCCAGAGTCAATGCCAGAGGTTTGGCCAGATGTTTAAATGTCCTCAGCCAAAGGCCTGCACACTGTGTGTTAATTATTACTCTTTTCTCTGATAAAATGGATGTACAAAAATGTTATCACCTGCAGTTCTGACTATAATTATTTCTTGATTCTAACTTTCAGGTCCCCCTGGCTCCAGATGGCGAGATTATGGGGCTTTGGCTATCATCATGGCAGGAATTGCCTTTGGATTCCACCAGCTCTACAAGGTAACATGTCCCTTGCTACTCTGAGACAAACATGTTCTGCTGCTTGTGTCCAAATGATCGTGTTGGTTCCAAGCTGGTGAAGCATCTCTGTTCTCACTGGTACTGCCATTGGTGTGTTTTAGAAATGTAGACACTTAGCATGAAAATACAGAGTCAAAAAGTGGCAAGCAAACTAGTTCTTAGCTGTGGATCTTAAACTACTAGAAATAAGGTAATTTCCATTGTATGCTCTTGTTGAAGCACATTCTGTTCCTAGGATGAGGCTGCAGAAGGTTCCATGGAAGCTACAGGAGAGGTGTGAGCTGTTATATCCAGTCCACCCTCTCTCTGCAAGGGTGGAATAAGGCAGATTTTGTGGCTGCATCCAGACTTAGGAGCTGGTTTTCAGCACCCAGACAAATGTAACCACAAAACTCCTCTTCTACAACTTCTTTTTATACCTACTGTGGAGGGAATTTCTTTTCTCAGCCAGATGTGTGGATAAATGATCACTGGCTCTGTGATAAAGGCTGAGATTTGGGGGGTGGGATTTGAGGATGTTTCTGGTGGATTAGGAATAGTGCTTTGCACATCCCTGTTTCCTGAAAAAGTTTCTGTACTCCATGCAGAAATACCTGGTTCCTCTCATCATGGGAGGCAAAGAAGACAGGAAACAACTTCAGAGGATTGAGTCAAACATTTCTGAGATGAGTGGCAGTGTGACACAGACAGGTAAAGATTAATGACTCCATCAATTCACCCCTCAAAGCTTTTCTCCCTGTATCCTCCATTCTGCCAGGACCCCCACCCTTTTCTTTCCCTCCATCTCCACTTTATGTGGTGACTTCATTTATCTGCTCTGAGAATCTGTTCACATTTGCAAATGAAGCCGCCGTCATTTCGGTTTAATTTGAAATTGCTTGTTTACTGTCGGCACGGCCTCAATTAATTATGTTTTTACGGAAAGGCTCCCAACCTCAGAATATTAATAAGGGGAATAAAATGACAGCCTTTCGGAGGGCTGTAAAGTTCATTTTTAATTTCTGCTTCTCTGATGTTTTCAGGGGCTTTTTTTTTTCAGTGGTTTCTCCCCACGTTCCATCTGAAAATCCGAGGAAGGGTCAGGAGAGTCTGTAATTACTGTGCCTCTCTGACCTTAGCCACCTTCTATGTTATTGACTCTATAGGGTGTCTGTTTATTGCCTGATGCCCTAATGATGGGCTGGATTAGCTGTTACCTGTCACACCAATAGAGTTTTTAGTTTTATTTATTTTATCAGCTTGTTTACTCCCTGGAAGCTTTGGATAAAGTGCCAAAGTAGAAAAAGTTCTACAGCTGAAGCTGGAGTCCAGCAGAAGTTCTTCAGTGTTTTCTGGGGTGTAGGACAGGAATACAGGGTGCTGTCTTGAAATAAAAGGGGAAAAGTGCGAAGTATATTCAGTTGGGATGAAAAAAATGATTATTTTCAGCAGTAAGTTTATTAAAGATATTGTGGTTGAAGGAGTGGTAGGTTGAGAATAGGAGGATGCTAATTTCACTTTTCATTGAAGAGTGAGAGGAAAAGCATCTTTTATTTCTCATGTTACCCTAAGGTCAACCCTGAGAGCAGCCTTTTCCCAGAGTGGAGCTAGCCCCAGTGTTTGCCTGCAAGAGCCCCGAGATAGATAAATGATACAAACATTGTGGAAGTTCAGGGAGATGTACAAATCATAAACCAATATAATTAAAAGGGAGAGGTTTTAGACGGATATACTGTGGGCTATAGACATCTATACAATGGAAAGATAAACTAGAAATACTGGAGGTTAGATGCAGTGCAGGTAGATTACCCACAGTGCAAATAAATCATATGGATTAAAGTGAGCAGGCGGGCATAGATAAATTAAATATAGTACAAATAGAGGCATCTCTGTAGCTAGACAGCAGGAAAGGCGTGGGTGAGTGTGTACATGTGGATGTATCTCAGTTCAACTCTTCTGCTTTTTCCCTTACAGTGACTCAGTTACAGACAACCTTAGCAGCTGTCCAGGAGCTGCTAATCCAGCAGCAACAGAAAATCCAAGAGCTCACCCAAGAACTGGCTGCTTCTAAGGTACCAGCATCCAACTCTTCAGCTTTAGAGCACCAGCAGTCTTGTAGCATGCATGTTTTGTGGACACATGGGAAGCACCTCTTGGGTTCACAACCCAGCCATTAGCTCTGCCATGTCCCCAGACATTTTCTCTGCATCTGACTTCTTCATGGGTGGTGTGGTTAGAGCACTGGATATGAGTTTGGTACTCACTGAAATACACCTGATTTTGGAGAGGGCTTTACTGTGTAGTTTTGGATGAAGCTCGTGTGTCTGAGGCCTCAGATCTGTTTTCAGTTCTGTATTTTTGGTGCTGCATCTGAGATGAAATTACTGGGGAGTTAGTCTCAAAAGAGGCAAAGACAGTTGTGCAGAGATTTTTTTGTGTGTGTGTAATATGTAATTTTACACGTTTGTATTTCTCCTGTACTCTGTTCATCCTGCTCAGCCAGGCATACACTTGAAAGACTATTTAAAATCACTTGATCAGATCCAGGCAATGGCCAAACATTCTTGCTATTTGGGTTCTTGTGCAATGATTTTGGTCAGCTGAGTGTAACAGGTTGCCCCATTACAGCCCTGTTAATGACACACAGTGACCCAGTCCCCTTGACACTTGGCAATAAAATCATCCATTCTGACTAGTTTGTGTTGTTACATGTGTAAATAAAGTAACCACTTTTAACCAAAATTGATTTTCTTTCTGGCAATGAGAATTAGTGCTTTGCTCCAAAGTACTTTGCAAGTGTTGGCCCAAGCATTCTATCAGCCAGCAACATGCAGATGTGTGAGGCAGTCACACGGAGATGAAGTCTTCCTTTGCCTCACAAACTTGGGTTGTTCAAGGCCCAGATTGCTCACAGTTATCTTGTGGTGTTCTGTGTCCAGGGAGATTTTCCTGTGAAATCTTTCAGGCAGTGTTCCAGCCCTTGACCTGCAGCAGGAGCAGTTGTCTTCTCCCCCTAGCACACTTGAATCCCTTGCACACCTTTGGATGGTGTGTAAGAGGTGGGCCAGAGCTGTCTCTGAGCACACTGTGCAGGAGGAATCCTGCAGTGGCACAGCTGTAAACACAAGCATGAAAGCCAGTTCATGGTCACAACACTGTGCTTCAGTTTTCCTTCTGTGGCCTGACAGTGGCCTGGAGCCAGGCCGGAAATTGGAAAACTGTTTTCAGGTCTTAAGTGTTAAGATTAAGAACACATGTTGAGCTTTAAGAAGGAAAAAGGCCATAAGTCTTGGTGGTTTAGAGAGTCTTGAAGAAGTTTTCCTTCCCCCCTCTCTACCCCCTGCACTGAAATGGTAGCACACATTGTTATGATATCTAAACCTCATGTGTACAAAGAAAAACTTGGGCAACCCCACAAACCAAAGAAAAAAAACTGTGTTTTCTCAGCTGTAATGTAAGTTTTTCTATCTGCTTTTCAAATTCCTACTGGCATGCTGTAAAAAATTAAAAAGAGGGACTTTAAGTAATTAAAAAACGTGCATAAAAATTCAAGGCTTGAATTTTCTACAACTGTTTTTAAAGAGACTGGCTAAAAAGCCCCAGATGTCAGATTTTATTTCTAAATCCTAGGCATCTGGCACCATATGTGTTTTGGAAATTTGAGTCCTTTGCAGGCCAGTGAGTGGAAATCACTCCCTTGTTAATGTGCTGCTGTAGCTTTCAAGGTCTTAGAAAGCCAGAACAGTGGCTCCTGGATTCTTGCTGTCTGAGGGCTGGGAGTGTGAATCCTGAGGGAATGCATCTGTGTGTAACACAGCTCCTACAGCCTGAGCCTCTCCCAGCCCTTGGGGTTTGAAGGCCAGAAGTTGCTGTGAGCAGTGCTGGCTCTGGGGTTACTCTGCAGGAGCTCGAGGCTGTTCAAGAGTAGGAACAAACAGTTCTGGCTACATCTAGTGGGAACTGCTGAGGAGAAGTGTTGTGTTATCCCAGTTCTGCCTTCCTTTGGTGGGGCATTTATTAGAACTGTCTCTGCAGTGATACTCACCAATGTGTTTGTTCCTAATGGCTTTTAGTAGAAATTACTGTGGGGAGTGCCAGGCATGAGTTTTCTTTGGTCTCATGGCAACAGGAATTACTGGAGCAAAAGGATGGGATGACCACAGACCATGATCTGTGTTTAGAAAACTCCTGATTCTCAAGTTCCCAAAAGAGTTAAAAGAAAGAGTGCCAAAAGTATTGTCTGCAGCATGTTATCCTCAGTTACTCTAATTTCTGCCTGATATCCCATGGCAATTCTGATGCAATTCTGATGGCAGCTGTACCAGGCTTCCATGAGTTACTCACCATCTTTCCCCACAAAACTGCATTCATTGCCTTGAAATATCCGAGGGACAGTGCCCAGTCCAGCTGCTTCTGGAGATAAGACCTGGTAACTCAAGCACAGATCTAAATCTTCAGATCAAGTAGGGAAAATTTTTGCAACTTTCAAGTATGTATTTATCAGCCTACCTCTAAATGCCACATAGTGCAGATAATTGATTCTTTCTTTTGTGATTCAGTAGAAATGAGCAAATGGTTTTAAAACAGTTGTTAATATATAATATTTGAATCTGTTGCCTCAGCTAAGTTCAGTCACATGAAGGAGTAAAGGACCTGATTCAGTGCAACTCCCAGTGCTGTTCAGGATCCTAGTTCTAGTTCTTCTCTAGAAATCATTCACTAGGTCAGTACCAAATGATTTGGTTTATCTCTCTGTGTATTGTTCTCTGTCTGATATGTTGGTGGAAAACATCCAGTGTGGGCCCAGCTGTGCCTGAATTCTCACAAGTGCTGGCCTCCTGAAAAGAGAAATGTCCCTTTGAGATGCTTTAGCAATGGTTGTGCAAGATTGGAGACAAGATTAATTAGTCTCCCAAACACAAAGCAAATATTGAATAGTCTTAGCACCTTGAGATAATTATTATTTCTGGTCATCATGGGGATCTGTTCAAGTACTTTGTAGTGTGGAAGTTGTTTTTCTCAAGTCGGAGAGATTTTAAGTGATAAGAGCTTATGTATGTTATCCCCAGGACTTGAAATTCCCAGATGGAAGTAGGACAACATAGGAAAAAGTGACATTGGTGAACTATCTTCCAGTTCAGATGTTGATCTTTATGTCTTGTCTTTCACATTCTAGGCCACAACTTCCACCAATTGGATTCTGGAGTCACAGAATATTAATGAATTGAAAGCTGAGATCTACTCTTTGAAAGGACTTCTCCTGAACCGGTATGGATGCAATATGTGAGCAGATTGTTGTGGGGAAAATGCTGCTTTCTGAGATTCCCTCAGCTGTGGAGAGGAAAGGCATTTCCAACAGGAACTGCCTCTATATCCTGTTACTGCTATTTTAATGATACCATTTTGCAGTCCACTGTCACTTTCTGTTTGCAGGTTTCAAAATACTTTTCCAACTGGCCTTAAATCACAGAGCGCTTTAGGGAACTGATAAGATTTTTCATTTTTGTCTGCACTTCCCCCACAGTCAGGATGCCTCTCACCTAGTTTGAGGAATTGACTACATCTGCAGCCATATTCTGTTTTAGAAAGTCACTTCTGGGTACAGTTCAGCTGCCTTGCTCATGGTCAGGGCATAGCCAGGATGAAAATCCTGGCACAGCAGAGCACTGACAGAGGATGGGGTGACTCAGCCCGGCTCTGCAGGGAGGTGAGAGCAGCTCCTGCTCCTGCTTCAGTCTCAGGGGAGGCAATGCCGAGCATGAGCACTCACTGCAGGACAGCAGCCAGCTTTCCTCTGCTCTGCTCTGGATGTGGCACCTGCCAGCTCCCCTGAGGGGCGTCAGGAGCCCCTGGCACATGGCCTTTGCAGGCCTTCATCTGACACCTCTTCATACTCCCACTTTCCACATACACAGGCGAGGATGCATGGGACTACTACATCAGACATGCTTTTGTGCTTTGCCCTTCATCATGGATGAGTCTCTGGGGGCACCAGTGCCCCCCTTGCACTTATGTTTGTCCTGTTTGGTGCTTGGAATCTCCTGTTAGTACTGGGCATTAGCCTGCTGTATCATATCCTTAAAATCCACCTGGGAAGTACTCGGGGCCAGCTTTCCAACTGCTGCATGCTGGTATGATTCCATTCAAGTCAGAGGAGCTGAACCAGTTTGTGGCAGCCAGGGCCTGGCCCAAACACGTAAAGTGCATGCTGGGACTGGGAGAAAGGCTCTGGATTGCAATGAGTGCAATAGTGGTGTATCACAGCAACGTGAGAGCCAGGTGGTGAAATTCCCTGGCTCAGGCACTTGGTGAGTCTGACTTCTTGATCCAGTGGGAATTTTCTGTACCAATTAATTAGTGATTGTCTTATAAAGAGACTCCATGTCTTTTCATAGGCAGCATTCCTGAGTGCTAGCTTACTTTGTGAAATTGGCCAAATCAGATGATTTTAGTGCTTCAGACTGCCCAGCTGGGATATTTTCCTGGTATACAGGCTCAGTTGCTGAGTGCCTGTAAAGCACTTTGAGAATCTCTCTGGAGAAGTGAAGTGGCCTTGGTTTTGCTCATTTATGGCAAAGACACTTGGCAGTTTCAGTCTTGCTGAAACCTCTCAGTATTTATAAAAAAAGCCCCTTTCTTTCCTTTTCTTTCCCTCTTCTCTTCCCCAAGGAGGCAGTTCCCTCCCTCCCCTTCAGCTCCTAAGATCCCGTCATGGCAGATCCCGGTGAAGCCAAGCTCACCCTCCAACCCCGTTGTTGCCAACCACAACAGCAGCAGTGACATCTCACCGGTGAGCAACGAGTCCAGCACGTCCTCCCCAGTGAAGGAGAGCCACAGTCCCGAGGGCTCCAAGGCCAGCTGTCACCTGCTCAGCACCGAGGAGGCCACCAAGGCCGTCATCGACGTCAGCAGCCAGGTGAGGATGGAGGTGCAGGGTGAGGAGGAGAAACGGGAAACCAAAAGGAATGATGAGGAGGAAGAGGACGATGAGGATGATGATGTTAGCCATGTGGATGAGGAGGAATGTCTGGGTGTCCAGACTGAGGACCGGCGAGGAGGGGATGGTCAGATTAATGAGCAAGTGGAAAAGCTACGAAGACCTGAGGGAGCCAGCAACGAGAACGAGATTGACTAAAACATCCTGGCTGCTGCTGCTGCACATCTCCCCCAGCCTGCTGCACTGTCCCCAGTGCCTCTCCTGCTTCGGGGAGAGAAAAGCTACCATTCCCTGCAGTGATTCTCCCTTGATTGACCTTGAGCAAGGTTGTGATTGCTTGGTGAACAACATGATTGCCCTCTTTCACCACAGGGCTTTGCAGTCTTGCAGTGGCTTCTTTTCCTCTCCCAGCCCTTGTTCCTGAGAGCTGGGGTCACTGCTGGGCTGGCAGACCGACAGCCTTACCATGCAGCACAGCTACACAACACATCCTCTCACAGGAGCAGTTGGTCTCTTGCTGCATCCTAGAGCCCTTCTATCCAATTTCAGAAACCAGTCTCTCCTGAGCTCCGTGATTTCACAAGCCTTTAATCCCACATAAGGCCCAAACCAGTTCTGTTTCCTAAAATAACCCGTTTTTTTTCTCAAACTACTCTATACTCTGTTGCAAAAACAAAACAAAACAAAACAACCAAAACACCCCCCCCACCTAAAAATAAACCTAAAAAAAAAAAAAAAGAAGAAAAAACCCCCAACATTTTAACCTCAAATTCCTCACCAGATTTCAGTCTTGGCTCTTCCAAACCTTATGCCAGGCCTGAAACTGCTGAACCTACCTAGCATGTAAAAACACTAAGTTTCTGTGGGGTCCAGTTTCCACCCCACAGGCTTGCACTCATCAGAGTGGCCTGTTGGTAGGGACCAAGTCCAGTTGTCATGACCACAGTAAAATCCATGAGAACAGGTGGCTTTCTTGATGATTGCTCCCCAGTAAAAGGCTTTAGAAGAAGTTGACTCCACTCTTCCCAATTATTACCCTTCCTCCTCCAAAGACAAGGAGCTCACATCAGTTTTTGACATCTTTTATTTATAGCTGCCATGAATGAATGAATGAATGAGTGAATGAATGAATGAGTGAATGAATGAACAAATGGTTGAAATCAGATGCTGAAATAATTGGTTAATTCTGAATATTTGCAATGGTTTTTAGCCTTTTTTTCTCCCTAAATTACAAGAAAAATGATCATAAATGGTACCTCTCCAGTGCCAGGCTCCTGCTTCAGCAAAGCAATCTCTCTAGCAGAGAGAACAGCTCCAGTTCTGAGGTTTAACCACTGGCCATTCTTGCCCAGTCCAGCCTTGTTTTTTGCCCCGTTGGGCTGTGCACAGACCAGTGGATTTGAAACCTCTCATTTGCAGCATTGTGTTTGCAGCTGGTGAAATGCTGGTCTCCCATGGTACTCTTCACTGCATCAGAGCATCTTAGCAGAGCAATTCTTGTAACAACTGAGTCTCACTGTCCTCACCAAGCAAGTGTGCTTGTCTGTGTGATCATGTATAGATTTCAAATATAAAATATGATTGTATATAATTGTAATAAATATGAGTTACCACTATTTAACACCAGGCTATTACTGGATTACCGTGGCTCTTATTTTTGGGAGAAATATGCACGTAGGGTGGTCAGGGGAGGGGAAAGGGATGGTTACAGAAATCGGGTCCTTTTAAAATGTTTTCCAAAGGACATTTGAAAGCACAATTTTTTTTCTGATTTTCTGACTGCTCCTGTTCTGGGCAGTGGTGTAAGTGCAGTGTAAGTACACTTTGGACACTACAAAGAGCAGCAAGGGCGTGGTGATGCTGCCCATGGTGCAGAGCTGGGTGGATGTTCCCCCAGTGAGTGCAGTGCACTTATTCTGTGCCTCTGCTCCCAGCAGGAGGCTCTGCAGGGTGTGAAATACATCCTGATCCTTCCAGCAGCAGCAGGAGGTGCTGAAGGGAGATATGCCATGTGTGAGATATGCCATGGCCCCCCAGCCTTATCTCCAGGAGGGAATGCTGTGCTGGGTCCCATGACTGCCCTAACCTTGCCATCCCAGTCCAGAAGGCACCAAAGGAGATGGTGTGCAAGTAAATTGTAGCTACTACACTTCCATCATTGTTCCACAGAAGGATTTGGCTCCCTCCTGAAAAATGAGGGATTTACTTGATTCCCAAGTATTTGGGTGTCTGGTACACAGTGACATTTTCCTGCCCGGGGGAGTGAAAGGGACCTTGATATTACTGTATTTAGACCTGCTGCTGAATGTGATGATTTCTCATGCCTTAAATGGACGAATATCTTCCCCAGGAGTGAGTGAGTGTGTGTGTGTGTGTCTCTCTCCCTCTCAGTCTCTCTCTCCACTGTTTAACGTTCACAAAGAGCATCACGTTTAGCTAAAACAGGGCAAATTTGAAAGTGTTTAAAAAGAAAGGCTTTTCTTAAGACCTAAAGAGATGACACTTCATTTTGCCAAGCCAAGAATCCTTGTGAAAAGAAAACACAACAACACAGGGAAGTGATGGAAAAGTATTGTCCTGCCTGTATACATTTTATATACATAGAAGGTTTTGAAAATAGAAAGTGCCTGGACAACAGCAGTTGGTGAAATGTGGAAAATATGTTGCTGAGGTATGTGCCTTGCAGAGTGACTTACAGGGTTTATAGTACAAGCATCCCTGGGGGTTCATTTCCCCCCCTTTTCCTCTGTGTTCCCAGTGTTCAATTCATTTCCCTCAGGATTTCTGGTGCACAGTAAAAGGCAGTTTTCTTTAACTGTGCTTTTCTGTCCATTAGTTTTTCTTTCTTACTATTTTACCAATTCTGTAGGTTTTCTGTATATTGTGCCAGTTCTGAAGTTTTTCCTTTCTCCAACCTGATGAATCCCAGAAAACCCCATCAAGGCCTTTGTTGCTCAAAACTTGTGTCTCTGGCCATTGAGGGCTGTTTGTGTACTTTGTTGAAAAGATCCAACCCACCAGCAGAGAATTTGGAAGAAGCCAGGTCTTCTAACCTGCAAGTACAGTCATGAATCTCAGATTCTGTTCCTCTGTGTCGTGTTCCTTCTCTTTCCAGCACAGCAACGCTTGCAGGAAGAGGATTTTGGTCCTCCTAGCCTCATTACTTTGTCATTTTCTTCTTGTTTTGTTTTTTTGTTGTTGTTTTTTGAGGGGGGGGGGTTTGTTGTTTTTTTTTGTTGTTGTTGTTTTTTTCTAGAAACAACTTCGTGGCTCAGCTGCCCTTTGAACTGCTTACCCTGCTGGCTTGTTGGCACAGAACCTTTTAACTGCAGAAGGAGACAGCAGCAGCAGTTCCCTACCACCTGGCTTACTCCAGTGCTGTTTCACTGTGCACTCTGGTTTTACTCTGTTTTACACAGAAAGAAGAATTACACACCAGAGAGATGAGTTCAGTGGGTTCCTGACATGGTTTCTGTAGGTCCCTAATAGCATATGAAAGACAGGTGAAGGGAGTTTCCTCTGGACAATGTCATCTGGGCACACTTCAGTGAATGCCTGTGAGCCTCTGCTTTCTCCTGGAGGAAACAACATCAGACTGGTACTTCCCAGTAATTTGAGAATATAAGAACTCCCTTTTCAATAGCTGCAGGAGAAATGTGGGCTACTCAAAAGGGAGAAAGGGTTAAGAGATGTTTCCTATCATCTGCCTCCAACATTCCTTACCCTCAGATTGGTCCTATGTGCATCTTTGTCAAAAGCAGGAAGAATCTTATTTTTGTTGTCTTTTGTGTGTTGGTGACGAAACAAACCAAAGTGTTTGGAATCAGAAGGAAGAGGATGACTTTGCAAAGTATTTTACTTGTAAGTGTGCCTTGGATTTCACACATGATGGTAAAAAATGCTGGCTGGTAGATACAGAGCTGTGACACAGACAGGTTGCTTGAGAAAGCCACCTTTGGGAGCCAGCTGCTGTGCAAGGTCCTGCAGCTTGTACAACCCCCAGCCCCATGAACTCTGTGCCCTGGGGGAGCCCCAGCCCTGTTCTGGCCAGCAGGCAGCTGTGGGCACTGGCCCTGGCTGGGCTGTGCAGGTGTGACAGGAGCTGCCCAGCCCCTCAGCCTGCTCTGAGACACACACTTGGATCTGCCCTGGCTGCCACTCGGGTTCTTCTGGCAAGTAAACGCTGTTTTATAACTGTTGTCTCTTCATTTTGTCTTTGGTGAGGGGAGGGAGGATGGTTTGCCACCATCCTGGTGTGTGCTGCTGGGTGAAGTGTGCTGTGTGTTGGGGTGTGGAACAGCACAGGTCCAGCTGTGCTCCATTGCTGGCATTTGCTGCTCAACAGAGATCCTTGCTTTCCCTGCTTGGGGAAAACAAAGCTCAGGCAGGAGGTCCAGGTGCAGCAAACCTATTTTGTTGCAAACCTATTTTGTTAAAGTCAAGGTCTCCATGCTTAATTAAAGCCTTCAGCAGCAGGCTGTGGAGATCTAAGTGTTTGCAAGGGCTTTAACACAGAAAGCCTTGGAAGGTCCTTTCTGTGTGGTGGTGCTTTGTGTGAAGCACAAATCATTTGTGGTTGGTGAAGCTCCACACCAAAAGCTGATGATGAACTGTGAGTTCTCCAGTGTTCTGGTACCACTGAGTGCTATCCAAGTGCAAAGCAAAAGAAAGGCTTGGTCTCCAGGGATTGGAAGCATAAATAAAGGGGTGCTGGCAGGTGAAACAAGGGAAATGATTTACCTAAGGGTACAGGAGAGAGCTTGCAGCTTTCTTCATTTTCCCTTTTATTGTCTTCTCCCCAGATTATGCTGCTTCCCCAGAAGTCAGCCTGGATGGGCACCTTTGGGGCTGTGGTGTCCATGTATTATGCTGGTGAAAGGGTGGCTCTCACCACTTCTTGAGCTCCAAAAAAGAATATAAAAAAATGGAAATGTACTTAGGGTGAGTTTTGGGGTATCAGGGAAGAGGGAAGATAGAGATCAGGGCCTGACTTCTCCACTTGCTGTGCAGTTCAAGCTGCAGGCTTTTAGATTGAGGGGCTGGCGTGGTCTGTCCCAGATCAGAGAAAAAAACAATCCCATCCCCAAAAGGGAGCAAGCACTAACCTAATAAAGGCACCAGCTGGACGAAGGGAAAACCATCTCTTTGGAAAAAAAATAAAAAATCAACAAACCAGAACCCAACCTCCTTTCTTTAGAAAAATAATATATTTCATCCAAATAAGGTAAAAATATTTGAAATGGGGCAGAAGTGAGCACTAAGCAGCATCTGTCAGGCCCTTTCTGAAAAGGGGAAGATTATTAAAACTCAATTACAATTTATTTCTGTAAAGTGTCTTTCAAGCTAAAAATCTCCCCAAATGCTTTGCAAGGGCTGCTCAGGGATTACTTACAGTATGGAGCCTCCTAGAACAACACCCTGCTTTTGTCCCAAGCCCTCCTGCTCTGCATCTGCTGAAGGAATTCATCCTTCGGGATTTTGTTTCTTCTATGTTTGTGCAAATAATGAGAGATATTTTATGATGCTGGCTGCAAGAACAGCCTGAAGAGGAATAGGAGGGTGACACTGTACTTTTTACTGGTTTAGGTAAAATACTTGCTTTCCTTTGGGACTGTGTCTTGTGTGAGAAGGTGATTGGCTGGGTAGGGCTGATTCAGAGGATGGAGAAGTACCACTGGCTTGTTTGTTGCCAATTTTTCTTTCTCTGCCTGTCACTTTTCCAGGCTGTTTGTCTGTGTCTCGGTCCCTTTGCTTGTCCTGTGCAGCATCCTGCTCGTGCCTTTCACCTTCCCTCATGTCTGTGTCCTCATGCTCTTTCCAGTCCTTCACAGACTGCTTCCAACTTTATACCTCTGCTTCTATGGCTACTACTGAGGTTTTGTGTGTGCACAGCTACAGTAGTACCTGTCTAAAATTAATTTAACTGATTTAATTAAACCAGAGCAAATTCTGGGGTGGATATTCTTCCATCTCTTTGAGCAGATTTGCTTTATTTAAGCAGTTTCAACTTTGTGCATGCACTAAAGGACTGGGTGCTAAATGCTGCAGCTTTCCTGTATAGATTATACTCTGATTATACTCTTCTCTATAGATTAATTAATAGATTAATTACTCCTTTCTTTCTGCCCCCTTCACTGTCAACAGCAGGTCCCATCTCTGCATGCCTGCTTACCTGCCTGCTTCTTTGCAGTAACATCAACACTTCCCTGGCAGCAGCAGCAAGAGGTGTTGGGTGTGAGATGGAGCTCTGGGATTCCCTCTTGCTTCAGAGGCTCTTCTGTTTGCCAGAACAAGCCTGGTGCAGCCTGGAATTGGATTATCCCACTACTCATCTCTTTCTTGTCTCCTTTTCCCCCCCAGCTCTAAAACCTGCAGGCAGAACCTGCTAATCTGTGTAAAATAGTGGGAAAATGGGGAAGTGTGGTGGGTGGAAGAGATGAGGAGGGGCTGCAGCCGTGCCAGCCCTGGGGCACCCTCTGCACAGAGCTGCCAGGAGTGTCCTGGGCACAGCAGGGAGCCACAGGCCAGAGCTGGAGCTCTGCTGTCCTGTGGACACAAGTGGCTCTTCCCAGGATGGGGCTTGCAGGGATAGCACCTGGCACTGAGTGAAGGCTCTTGCTCCCCTCTGGGGGCTGACTGGCTCTGGCCACAGACCAAGTGCCTCAGTTGTGCCCAGTTCAGTGTGGCACTTGCAGAGCTCTGGCATTTAGGCAGAGCCTGGCTGTGTCCTGACATCCCAGGGAAGGTCTGTGGGGCTGCTGGCAACCCTGGGGGCTCAGGGCGGGGGCTGCTGGTTAACTCTGTGCTGGGGGACGGGAGGGAAGGGGCAGGGAACAGCTCTGTGTGCCTGTCAGATAAATCTTCAGCTGTTTACTTAAATCCTCAGTGTTTCTTCATTTGTTTGTTTAAGAGTTTTCCTGCCAAAAAAGAGCAAAAGGAAGAAGGGAAGCTCCTCCATTGGCCACCCTTCCTCGGCCAGGCTGGGCCTGGGGCACGTCCCGGGCAAGAGCAGGACCGGGGTGAGGACACCCTGCCTTGCTCTGGGAAGGTGAAGGGCTCTGCTGCAGGATGGAGCATGTTCCCATCTTCTGAGCAATGCCTGACCCTCGTGAGGGAAGAAGTGTCTGAGGGACTCCAGCGAGCCTACTTGCCCCAGGGCTGGCATGAAGAGCTTGTCATCCCTCCCAGCACCATGCTCAGTGCCTAATTTCTCCTCTTTGCCCTCACCCATTTGTTAGGAATTGTTTTTTGTAGGTAGGGATTGTAGGTTTTGTGAGCTTTCAGGTACTGGTGGAATCTGTTCAAGACAGGAGAGACCCAGAAAGTGAGGGCTGGAGCCTGAGTGCTGGATTTCCATGTGACAGTGTCTGCCAGAGAGGACTCAAAGGCTGATACAGGGATCTGCTCAAGGTATCAAGGTACAATAGCAGCAGAAACTGTCCAGTTTTTTCTTGACATCAGAACAAGTGACTCTGCAGGTGTCTGCTGCTTCCCAGGGCACACCAGCTGCAGGGGCAGTAGTTGCAGGGCTGTGGGTGCAAGACTGCACTGTCACCACCTGCAAGGGCTTGCAACAAATACGAGAGTGAGACTTTGATTTGTTCAATTTGCAGCTTCTCCCACTACTTAGTCGCTGTTTTATGAAGTCCAGTCAGAGTCCCATGAGAAAAGACAAGTTCCAGCAAAACCTTTCCAGCAATGAATTGTGCTGTTCATGTCCCCTGTCCCCACCTGGAAACACAGCCATTTAAATATTCCATGTGCTGTGGGCAGAGCTCCAGTGAGAACAAACCTCTGGGCTCCAAGGCTGGATTAGGAGCATGTTCAGATAATGACATCTGAAAACAGGATGGCTGGGAGCTGCAGCAGAGCAACGAGGGGGCTTTGAAAGAGAGAGGAGTCTAATCCTCTCTGCTAATAAGGAGGCAGCTGCTTCCAGTGCATCAAGCTTGGCAGGTGCTGCTTTGCTGCTCCTGGGTTCTCTGACGATGGCAGAGAGGCACAAAGACCCAGCTGCTTCCATGTGCTTGGGGAAGAGCCACAGGGAAGGGTAAAACAAGAACATTTTGATGTGCACTTCAGCAGGACAGGCACCGTGCAGCGCCTCGTGGCAGCGCAGAGCTGAACAGGAATGGGTGCACAGACATGTAACATGTAACATGTAACACAGACATGTAACATGTAACACAGACATGTAACATGCAATCCCTGCCCTTGGTGCAGAACCAGTTGCACTTGCAGGGCACTGCAGCCCAGCCAGGAGGGCAGCAGGATCTGTGCTGGCCATGGGCAGTGCTGTGGCCTCGCTGGTGACAGTTCTGTGCACAGCAGGGTCTGGATACACCGGGCCTGGGGATGGGAGCAGTGACCTGACACAGAGGGGGAGCACTCAGGTACTTTAGAGAACATGAACTGCTGTGAACATCTACTTGGTCCTTTTTTCTCCCCACAAGTAATTTGCTTGCTTCCTCATAAAAAACAGCATCTACTGCCTGTCCCACTCTGCAGGAACGCTGGTGATGTGAGCCTGTGCTGGACCCACCTCCAGTGGGAAGTGTGGAAGTGCCCAGGTCTGCAGTGAGTCCTGGCTGGGAAATGCAGTTCTGGAATGGGGACTGTCTGTATGGAGTGCAGTTTTTTAGCCAATTTACACTCAGCCCTCCTGGCTGCTGGAGCAGCTGTCCCAAGGGCACTGTGCTCGCAGTGGGGCTGTCAGGACACTCCTGCCTGCACATCCTCACCCCCAATGGCAGTCACTGGACTTGGCCACTGCATGGTCTGCACAGGTTACTGCAGCAGGAAAATGCTCCGCAGCAGCCAGAGAGGAATGCTGGCTCTTGGATGCCTGGCATGCAGCTTTGTGTTCTTGCTAAGTTCTGTCAGAAGCGTGTGGATTTCAGCATTTTAGTGGTGATGAGTAGATTTCCACTCCTCACCCCTTCCATGCAGAGAGAACATTTCATTCTTGCTCACCTCTTGTTTGAGGGACACTCAAACACGTGTTGATTTGGAGCTTTGGTTGTCCCCATGAGGCTTTGGGTGGGTACCACTGACAGTACCACCACGGACCCCAATCCAGCACCCAGAGCTTGGAGGCCATGGTAGGAAAAGTCAAAATGTGAACATTCACATCTCTAATTCCTTGTCCCATTTAGTGAGCTGTGGAACTGTGAGCATGAGCTCATTCTCTCTTGTGAAGGGCCCTGATGGCAACTCAGAGAGAACCTCAGAGCTGCTGGGAAACCTGAACACCAGAGAATTCCGTTCTCCAGAGAGAATCCCGTTCCTGCTCCACCTCCCAGTGCACAACTGGAGCTGCAGCAGTGACTGTTCAGGGGCTTCTGGGCTTTCCAAACACCCCACCTGCTCCAAACTCCATGAGCATAAACCACCTCCTCAAGCAAGAACACAATTCCATCACTTAAAACTTTGGGGTTTTTTTTCCAGTTTTTATTGAGTGAAAATGTCAAACCTTGCATCAGTCATGCAAAAAAAAAAAAAATCAAATAAATAAAACACATATATTAAATTTCTAATAGCACTAAATTCAAGTGGAAAAATATTCAGTTCTTAATAACGCAGGTGCTGAAGAGACCAGATTCAAGTAAATCAGAGCACACCATCCTGTTTAGGGTGTTTTTTTTCACTTTCTGCATTTTTGTCTCAAAACCTATATATATATCTATATATCTATATATATGTATATACATATAGATATATACACACACACATATATATGTGCATACATATTATTTTTATATTTATATATATACACATACATATTTATAAAACATTAAAAAGAGCATTGGTGGTTCAAGCATTTATTTCCCCCCCTTCCCCATGGAAAGAAAAAAAAACAACAACAAAACAAAATAAAATTACACATTTAAAATTCAAAATGAGCTAGCAATGGCTTATAGTCCTAGTGTGCAATATGGATATTACAAAAGGCTAGAATCCTCCCTCATTGTCTTTTTTTTTTTTTTTTTTAAATTTTTGTTTTTTAAAGTTGGTTTTTTTTTTGCTACATTGGAAAATTTTTTTGAAATTTTTTTTTCTTTACAAAATTCCTTCCACGCAGACTTTAATCCAGTTGAGTTTGTGGCTAGAATGAACAATCTAGTCAATAGTTTCAATTTTTTTGCTCTTCAGCAGCGAATGGTAGCAGAATCAGGAGGGTCCATCTCAAGGTTTATTTTGTTTGGTTTTTATCTTGTTTTGGACAAAATAGTTCCATTTCCTCTCTCCTCTTTCCCCTCCTTACAGAGCCAGTTGAATCCCCCTCTCTTTCTCTGGTCATTCTTCAGACAGTCGCACTGATACGAGAGCTCGGAATGACAAACACCTGCTCTGATGGGGTCTTGGGCTCGCCAGGCCCTTCTTCAGAAAAGCACTTAAGCTCGGGCTGAAACCTGGGCCCACTCAGAGTCATCTGCTTAAGGGTTTTGCTGAATTAAAGCCTGAACATGGCAGAATAAAAAGTCGGGTTCAACTTTCTTTTGTTGTTGTTGCAAACAGAGACAGTGTAAGAGTTCCAGGGCTGGGAGAAGGACGGGGCCAGGCCGGCCGCTGTCCTGCCAGGGCCTGCTCAGGGCTCACTTCAGCAGGACCTGATGGGAAAGAACTCTCGCTCCCTGCGCCAGCTCCTAGAGAAGGGGTGATAGAAGTTTGGGAGAAGGGCTGAGATGCTAGGGAGAAGTAGGGTGCCTGGGGGGAGAAAATGGTGTGCATAGATAAACACGGGCCCTCGCGGCGCGCTCAGCCCCACGGGCCGAGGGACACCGGGCCCCACGCGGGTCCTGGCGCGGCGCCGGCCGCTCCTGCGATGGAGCCAGCGGACATCCCTCACCCCTGGCCCCAGCACTCTGCTCTCCCCTCTGCTGGGCAGTGACTCTGGCCGTGGGGCCGGCAGGGACGGGGGACAGGTGAAACACCGGCTCACCCCGAGGGGAGCCCCCAGGCCTCCCAGGAGCGCCTGGTCCTGCTCCCACAGAGATCCTGGGGATTCTGGCGGTACAAAATAACGACATCTGCTTTGCAAGATGTGGCTTGTGTTAATCTAAGGATTCCTCCTGGAGCCCATCACCATACTATCTAAGTAGCTGAACACGGGGAAAATGTACAAGTACAGAACCTGCAGCAAATGCTAGTAAAGTAAAATCTTTTTGCCCCATCCCATTTTGAGAAATTCCAGAGCATCAATTCCATCACTCTGCCCCAGGAACGTGAGCTTCGTTCTATTCAAGAATGGGGTTATGCTAGGAAACACACAGCTGAGGGCAGGGGATATACCAAACAAAACAAAAACAAACAAACAACAAAAAAACCCCCTATAAAAATAAAAGCCACACAAATAGCTGATAGAGGAAAAGAACTCCAAAGAATTAAATAAACTACAAACTAGTGATAATATTTCATTTGTTTTCATTTGTTTCATCTCTACAAAATTCAAGTTAGAGTTCGGAATCGTGCAGGTCCGGTCAGTGCTGGGAGTGTGAAGTCAGCCTCAAACCAGAGCATTAAGGCCCTCCCCTCCCCTGCCACCCCTACAAACATACACTACATTGAAAGAGAGAGAGAGAAAAAAAAAAAAGGGGGGGAAAAAAAAAAGAGAGAAAAAAAAAAGGAGAAAAAAAATTGCACACAATTAACCATATTGTAAGGGCTATCCAGAAGGCAGGTGACACCTCCCCCTCCACCCCTTGGCATTGGTGGTTTCTCTTTTGTTCTATATATAGTAATAACCTTTACAGGAAAAATACTGTACAACTTTTTTTTTTCCTTTCCTTTTGAAACATTAGCTGAACATTCTGTCCCCACATTTACACAGCTGAGCTGCTTGTTTATAAATCATACCTGATCTGCACCAGTTCCTTAGGGAAATCAAAAATAAAAATAAAAAAAAAAAAGCAACTTAAACTTCTTGAGACCTTTATCTGTTCAGGGTGAAAACAAATCCTGGGGATCCCTTAGAGGTGAAGCGCTCCTGGAGCTGAGGAGGGGAGAGGGTGCCTGCCTGCATGGTATAAAAAAAAAGTTGTTGTTTTTTTTTTTTAAAAAAGACAAAGCTCAGAGTAATCTGGTATACTTTAAAACTGGCACCGAAATAACTATCAGAATGAATTCATTAAGTCCTTCAGGTGCCCTGGTGTGTGTAGACAAGCCCTTTCAGGCCCAGACAAAGATTTGGGGTCAAACAGCGGCTGTCGCAGCGCCCTGTAGTGAGTGTTCCCAGCCCAGGCCAGCCCAAGGCAGCGGGGAAGGGCCTGGAGCCAGGGGAAAGCCCGAGCTCTCTCGGCTGGAGCTGCTGGAGGTCTCAGCCCAGCGCAGTCCTGACCCTCAGCCCTGCGTGTCCACACACGGCCCGGACCTGCAGCCACTCCTGACCTGCAGCAGGGCCTGGAGCTGCAAAACCCAGGGCTGGCAGCAGGTCCTGCTGCAGAACAGGGCTGTCCCCCACCCCAGAGCTGGGCTCAGAGTGCCCTGCCAGAGTCACCTGAGATGTGTGTCCACCTGCAGCGCAGGGCTGAGGAGCAGGGCCTGGGAACGGGGACCTGTCCTGCTCTGACTGCCTGGGGCAGAGCACGGCCCTTCCCCAAGGCTGCTTTAGTGACCAGGAGCTCCTGTGCGGGTTTGGTGCTCCCTGTGCTGCACCGTGGGGCAAGGGCAGCTCACAGCCTCCTGAGATGGGGGTACTGAAGCACCACAAAAAGGCCTCACCCTCTGCAGAGAGGAGGCACCTAGGGGTTGGGATGAGACGGAACTGGATGGCAGAGTAACTCCAGTCCTCCAGTGTGACAGACCCTTTAGACTGCCTGCTGTGATCTTCCCAGGTTACTTCAGCTAAATCCCTACAGTCAGAACAGCAGGGATGAGGAGAGGTGTCCTACAGAGAAAGGGTAGACTGAGAAAGTTTTACAATATAAATAGCATTCAAAATTATTATCATTAACAGTAAAAAGGATCTGGAAGAACAGAGGAGTGTCCCATTCCCACCCCTGCTCATTCATTAATGCATCCTCATTTATGTGACAATAAATACCCACTCCCACCCTGGCTGTCTGATGCCATTTAATGCTGGAGAAAGAAGGGGGAAGGGTGGAGAGAGAGAGAGCACACTCCTCACCCCCTCCTTCCCACTGGCAAAAGCTGAGCTACCTGTCTTTGTGACACCAATTCCTTTAATTTTATATATGTGTGTGTGTGTGTACATTATATAGAGAGACACACACACAAATATATATTTGTAAAATTCATTACCTCTTGTTCCCACCCACCCCCCTCCAAGAAGTGGAGATTATTATTATTATCGTACAACTGAAAACATAGAAAAATAAAACCCAGAAAGAAAACTGGGGGGGGGATAGAGCCCCACCCATAAAAAAGGGTCCCCAGATGGGCACAGGCCCCACGCACCGTGCAGGGAGCAAGGAAAAGCAGCAGGTACCCTCAGGGTTCATGTCCATACAAAGGGGATTTTTTTTGCTGCATCCTGCCCCCTTGTTCTGGGATCTGAAGAATGGAGTGAAGCAGCACCAGTCCTGCTGCGAACCAATCTCTTCTGGGGCCTGGGCAGGAGCAGGGGTTTCCTTCCTTCCTCTCTCTCATTTGTGGCACGGAGTTCGCTTTTCATTTGCCATCCCCATCTTTGTTCTCGCCTCATATGGGGTCCTCCTAGTAATTCTGTGTAAGAGAAAAACCAAACCACTGCCCTTGCTGTCTCTAGGATTAAGGAGAAGCTGCTGGAGCAACGGTGGAGGCTGAGGCAGCAGCCGGAGCTGGAGCAGGGGCAGGAGTTGGGGCTGGAGTGAGGGCTGGCTCGCCCTGCGGCCTGGAAGCATCACCATGGTCTGTGGAAGAAGCACCCTCCTCTGGTTCTCCATCTTCTTTAGTGGCCAGGCCTTCAGGGTCTGGCAGCGATTCTTCAGAATCTGTGTTCAGGTCTTCCTCCTCTTCATCCTCCTCCTCCTCATCATCATCATCCTCCTCTTCATCATCCTCCTCTTCTTCATTCATCTCCTCCTCATCGTCCTCTTCATCCTCTTGGGAAGAGTCGTCCTCATCCTCCACCCCACCGGGGCCAGGTGCCCCTGCGCTCCTCTCCTGTGACGTGGCCCCGGCTCTGCTGGGGGACGGGCCCTCGGTCACTTCTGCCGGCTTCTTGCTGAGGTCCAGCGAGTCACTGAGGCCCACGCCAGCTGCGTTCTGCAGGAAGAAGAGGGAGCTGTTGTTGTCAGTGCTGAGGTTGAGGGAACTGTCCAGGTTGATGGAAGAGTTCTGGATATCATACTCGAGAGTGGAGTGGGTAAGGCCCTCGGGGCCGGGAGAGATGGCAGGCAGCTCCCCTCGCTCCTGCTTCTCGTGCTTGCGCTTGTGAGAGTCCATCTGTGACATCCCTACCACCGTGTGTTTGCAGCCAGGGTAGGTGCAGTGGAAGTGGGAGCATTTGAGTTTGTACTTGCAGTCAGGCACCTCGCAGTCCACGCTGGAGCTGAACTGGCAGAAGCCGGCGGCGCTGATGACGTCCTGCTTGCCGTGGTGCTTGCGGTGCGCTGTCACCTTGGTGCTGTCAGTGCAGCGGAAGCCGCAGCGCAGACAGTGGAAGTGTGTGCTATTGCCAGAGAACTGACAGTCTGGGAAGTTACAACTCAGTGAAGACTTGAAGCGTTTGAAATCATCCAATACTAGGTTGTCAACACGGTCGTGGTGCTGGGCGTGCTTATACATGTGGGTACGGCCGCAGAACTTGTAGCCACAGTTCTCCCGTGTGCAGTGGTAGTGGGTAACCTTGAGAGAGAACTGGCAGCTGGAGTCCTTGCAGTCCTCGTAGAGGTCATAGCGCCGAAATCCCTCCAGCATCATCCCTTCATCCAGCATCTTGCGCGAGGACGCGGTCTTGCGGCGCTTGCCAAATGGGGACATGTCCTCAATAATCCAGAAACGCTTCTTGGCCCCCGAGGCAGTTGGCATAGTGATGGTGTTCCCTGAGGAGAGAAAGCGCAGAGCGGTGTTGCTGACAGCCAGGTCCCTCCACGTCCCAGGCGTCCTGGCAAGCTCTGTGTTTGCCAAGGCACAGCTGCAACTGCTCCCACCCCGCAGCTTGTCCCTCGAGCTCTGCGTGAGCCTGAGCTGAGATCCTGGGCTAGCTGATTCCTGCTGGACATCACTTCCTCAGTCTTCAGCACATCCTACCTTGTCTCTGGCTGCTGCTCTGGCAAACCTGATCTTGTACAAATGTTAACTGTTGCTTCTCTGGTTTGCTACTTTCACAGTTTCTCTGGCTGCTTAACTGACCTGTTTTCCTGAAATCACACTTTAACAGGGAGGAGCTGGCTTGTTCAAGTCCAAGGATCGAGGTGTGTTACTGTAGTTCCCTGGGGTGCTAAAGAGTTGCAGTGTGCTAAAAGCTTGTAAGTGTGCACTGCTTTCCCTGCCCAGGCTCTTGTAACGCACTACAATTGCCAAGGACAGGCAGGGAGTGAAGGAAGATCCCATGCGTGATTAAAACTGCAGCAGGAGGGGGTGGAATTTATAGAAACAGGATGGACTTTGGCCAGGAGACTGCAACATCCCTCACTGTAATGAGCCTACATATCACAATGAGTGCACTTAGAAAGACACATGGACAGATGTTCAATGGGGCTAATTCTCATCATCACTAGCCAGTGGACTCTGAAAGAAAGTACCAGTTCTGCAGCATTCCCTTGGGTCTCAAAAATTCCACAATGTCCCCAGTATAAATAAAGATCCCTCATCTATCTTCCACTTTGCTTCACAGGGCCAGCATAACTGGCTTCTGCTCATGTCCCCTAGGATCATCCTGACATCAAGGACTCGACCTCAATGTCTAGGAACTTTTTTCCTTGTCTGCTTGCAGAATGACTTCCTTTCTGGCAGGTGCACAGGTGATGCCCCTCAGTGACAACCCTTCAAGAGAAGGTGGCGACCACTGAAGGAAACCTCCCACACAAGGCAATGGCAGTGGTGGCAGGAACCTCCTCTCACGTGGCTGGGCTGTACAGTTTGGGCATAAGCAAAGAACAAAGGGCTTTTCTTCACCATTTGCTAATTAATGGGTCTTGTGCTCAGACTCAGGACAGCAGCTTAGGTCATCCATGGTGAGACCATCTGAGTGACATGGTGGAAACTGCACGCTAAGGCTGATTTAACCAGCTACCAGTGAAAGAATAACTTTCTGTCACTGGAGATTTGAAATTGGCAGGCTCTTAACTACAGAATCTGTGACCAATTTACTCTCTGCTCCCCCCTAAACATCTGCTATTGTAAAATCCAGTTCTGCACTCCCAGCCAACTCGTGTAAGTGCAGTGGTGCCTGGACAAGTCACTGCCGTCCAGATTAACTCCTTTTAATAAAATTACAGCCAAACCATCAAGTTCCTTATCATTAATTAACTAATGCTCATATGGTCTGTCTTCAGACGGGAATGTGGGATAACCCATCTCAGAGAAAAGACTCTGGATGGAAAATAAGAAGAATTTAAATTTTACCTGTTTAAAACTCTCTATCTACACAGCTTTAAAAATAGTTCAAACGGACGTGCTTAAAACTTTAGTTGAAAACCAGTTCTGTTTTCTCATACAGGCAAATTTTTGGAGGGCACAATGAAGAGAGATGACACCTTGGTGCACTCTCCTCTTTTGCCAGCGTTCAGTCCCTGCACCCTGTGGAAGATTACAAGCCTCAATGGATGTGGTCCCCACCAAATCTCAATGGTGTTTTCCGTAAGCTTATTTATTTAGCCACTAATAATGTCAGCATTCATCCAACTATACCAAGGTAAAAACCAAAGATACTTTAAAATATTCTATTACAGGAAGGACAGCACAAGGTTAGTAGGTTTCAGGCTGCATGCAATTCAGTTAAAAAGAAGCAAAGACAGAGTTTCTTGTGAATTTTGTTAATAGGCACACACTCCCCTGGACAAGGCAAGGATCCTTCTCCTGCCAAGTCCCTTGAGAAAAACCTATGAACTGGAGTTGGAAACCTGTGAAGTTGGTCCTCCAGCCATGCTCCCAGCCACTGACCTTGGACTTACATATTATTAAAAACCTGGGAGGAAGAATGATTGGGATATTTGTAGGCTGCCAGAAGCCTCATAAGTGTGAACTTCAGGCACAAAGATGTCCTTAATTAACTGGAAAAGAACTAGGAGTTGGGAAAAGAAGCCAAAAATGAGACACACCCTAAAAGCCATTCCCAGATGGAATGAGAATACCCAGCCCGAGACATCTCTGATCTTAGTCACACACGGGAATCATGGCAGCTTCAAACTGAAATCTATCTGCATTTTCTGCAGCTGATTAGAGCAGATATAAATAACGAGTGTGAGAAACAGCTCAACCTGTCTGATGATGTCATCATGTGACTCTGCCTGTACTGCATTCCTCACCCTGGGAAGGCTGCCCTGAACTTTGTGGCTTCATATGAAGTTTGCAAGATCAATTGAAACACAGGACCTGGGTACCTCATCAGACATTCACCCACTGAGATGTGTGCAGCACACTAAGGCAGGCACTGGCTTGGGTGGCCTGGAAGATCTGACCAAAAAGTCCAAGTCTCATTAAGGCCACATGAGCAAAAGTTTGCTCTGTGGCCACTCTGAGGTGACCAAGACACCAAGGCATTTTAGTTGTGGATTTTGATAGGTTTTTCTCATAGTTAGGAATTGGTGGCAATTGCTCTCAGCTATCCATCCAAATGCCTGTGAATGATTTGCTGTGGTTTGTGTTTCCCCTTTGCTGTGGTTACTGTGTCAGCAAGGAAAAGGAGCAGGCATGGATGGGCCCTTGGATAACATTTGATAAGGCACAGAGTGACCTTTGCTGCTCTACCGACCCAAAGGTGCAGAGAAAAAACGTGGGCAGGGTGAGTGGGGACGGAGCTGGGCACAGGACATGGAGAGAAAGCAAAGAAGTGTTACCTGCTGCATCCTGCACTAAGGGAACGTCACTTTTTACTGGAGTTGGAGTGGCAATGATGGGCGCAAAGCCAGTGGTGCTGGCGGCAGGCATGACAATGCCTCTGCTGGCTCCCAGAGTGGCACTGAGCAAGGAGTAGGAGAGACAAGATGGAGAGAAGAGATAGGGGAGGGTGGGAAGGGGAGACCTAAGCAGGGCTTGTGAGAAAGATGGAGGCAGAGATGGTGGTGGAGGTTGTGGTGCAGTGTGGGTTGCATCATCGGCAGCAGCAGTAGCAGTAGAAGGAACCAGGCAGCCTGGAGAATGTGGAGAGAAAAAAAAAAAAAAAAAAGACAAACAAAAAAAAGAAAAACAATAAAACAAAACAAAACCAAAAAAACCCAAAAAAACAACAAAACAAGAAACAAAAGAACTGAAATGAGAACCCAAGAGCAGAAGCAATATGATGAAAATGGAAAACACATTCACAAATGTATGAAAAAGAACTGCAACAGAGAAGAAACAGAAGGTGAGGAACTGACAGCACCAGGAAGAGGAGAGTTGTCTATGCAGGAGATAGGGTGGCTTTACAGTATGGTGGAAGAGACACGGGCTTCCAAGCAGGAATTCTGGATTAATTTGGTCATTCTGGTCCTTGTTCATCTCTAGGGCTGCTGCCTGCTTCAGGTAACAGCTGTAAGGGTGCTCCTGCACTTGGGGGGGATGGAGCTGCTCCCTGCCTGGAGAGCAGTGGGGGGACATTCCCTAGCACTTGGGCCATTACTGACACAGAGGAGAGTGCCAGGAACCACTGCCCCACCAGAACCCTCTGGATGTGCCATAATGTCGTGGGGCCAGTGCCATGACCCAGCAGTGCTCCTTCAACATGACTGTGATGGCCTTTATCTGGGCTGGGAAAGAAAACCAGGAAAATATGTATGGAATTAAAGCAAACTGAGGCAGCCTATGCAGAATATCTCACTTAACCCTGGAAAGGACAGCTGAGAGATCCCTGGTCATCACTCTATGATGGCAGAATTCCTACCAGGTACCTGGCTCCTGACAAGCTGACCCTGTAATGCAGGGCAGGGGGAGGTGGCTCTGCATGATCCTGGCAAACAGGGCAGGAATTCACTTCCCAAAAGAGGGGATGAAGGGTGTCTGCTCTGTGCAACTGCACAAAGTGGAACAAGAGTTTTTGGGTGAGGAAGTGAGCTCAGTGAGCTGCTTTTAGATGTTGCTTTCTGCAGATGTGATAGGCTTTATCCCCTGTGTATGACATATCTGCTGTTGTACTTCACCACTACAGTAAAGTGCCTGACTTTACTGTACAAAGTAAATACAAAGAGATACCAGAGGAAATGCCAAGTAAAGAAGTAGCCCACGGCTCTTTTTTTTTTTTTTTTTTTTTTTTTTTTTTTAATCAGCTATTAAAATAGACCCAACTCCAAGACCCAGGATAAAAATCTCTCTTCATGGGAGGAAAAAATTATGCTGCTAGTTCCTGGACGCTTGAGGTGTGTATTTTGATGGACCTCTTCTCTCAGGTGCTGGAGAGAGCTGGGTTAGTGTGAGGCACTACTGAAGTTGGCACAGTGTGTATTTTTAGAAGCAACTGTCCCTTGGCCTCTTTTTATGAGCTTATCTCCCAGGAGAGCAGGCAGCTCCTGATCCATTTCACACACACCCTTCTCCCTTACCTGCTGATGTACTTTCATTGCCCACTGGAGTGCTGGAGCAGCTGCGGTCCATATTGGAAGATTCAGAGGAGATGCCCCCAGGGCTGCAGCCAGTGTAATCCATGTACTCTTCTGTTTCAGTGTCCATCATGCTTGGGGGTCCCTGAAAGGAAGCTGGGGTTCCTGATGAGGCTGGGCTGGGTGCCATGCTGCCAACCTGGGGGAGATTTTCATTTCTTGGAGTGTGCCCAATAACCTGCAGCAGGAAAACGAGACAGGGACTTTCACACCAAAAGGAAGATCCCAGGACCAAAACCATCTGTCTGCATGTTTATCTCCCTCTGCCACAGCTCGTGAGGGACAGCTGGCACGTGCTTGTGAGTGGCACCCATGGCACTGGGGCCAGGAGCACGAATCCTCCTGCACTAGGAGCTCAGAGCATTAAACCTGGCACCAGCAGTGTGTGTGTGGATTGTGCTGTGCTCACAAAGAGGAGGTGTAATGTTGGCATTGCCCCTCACTGTGTTTGTCCTGCTGCAGGCAGAGCTGGAGCTGTGCCGAGCCGTGTCAGCGCCGAGCCCCTGCAGCGGAACAGGGATTGACACCAGGGCCACACGTGCTGGGGACCACGTGCAGCTGCAGTGGCCTGGACAGCTCCATGGGCAGGTCAAACACACCATGAACTGCCCACAGAGCACCAGGGCACGGCAGAAACTGGGGGTTTCATTTCAATTCAAAAGGCAGTGGCAGTCCAGCGATCTGGTCAGCTTTGCCACATGCTCTGAGCTGTGGTTTCACCCTCGGTGCTGCATGGGCTGAACACAGCAGTGGATTAGGACAATTCTGTGTGCCCCCAGGACTGCTCAGGCTGCTGCTCCTATTTGTGCTAAGTGGCACAGGATTGCCAGTGAAACAAGATGGAGGTTATGAAACACAGCATTTTCTGCCCAGTGTGCACTAGAATTCTTGGGATTAGACTCAGCATATGCTGGAAGAGTAGTGAAGACAAATTTATTTGTTAAATCTTCCTGATTCTTGTACCTAAACTTTTTATTAGAGACCAAAAGCTGCCACAACAGCAACACCAGTTCCTTAGCATCTGTGAACTCATTAAATCCAACAGCACTACACTTGAACAGTTCACTTATTGACAGTAGCTAATAACTAACAGGGACCTCTCATTCCCATCTTGTGGAATTAAAGAGGGTTCTCATCTTGCTTCTACAGATGGTCTCGTCCTGGGATGATGCTCTCATCTTAAGAACCAGATGATGTTCTTAAGGTCAGATCAGCCACAGGCATTTAAATAAAGACAGCTTGTTTCATCTACCAAGTCAATGGCAGCTAAAACAAGTCTCACAACAAGTGAGAGGTGGCAGGGATGCTGTCCTTTGGAGCAGCAGCTCAGTGCTGCAGCTGAAACTCTTCCATTTCTTCAGGAAACAAACAGACCTAATCTCCCAGCTGCTGTCTGTGTTAGTTAAGCAGCAACTGCATCACTCTGCTACTTCCTGAGAGAGGACAAGGAATGCCCCAACTAAATCCACATCAATAAGGGAAGAGAAGTGTCAAGATTGGTATTTCTCCCATCCACGGGGAAAGGAGCAAATAATTCTTTATATGCAACAGGAAATGCTTGCTTTAACCAGCCTGTTCAATTCTTCCACATCCTAAGCACGTTAATTTTAATAAGCCAACTGTATTTATATTGAAAGAGCTGGGAGAGAGTGCAAGCTGTAAATGTGTTTTAGTGTTTTCCTTCTCAATTTTTTTCTACAAAATTTGCAAGGAAAAGCTGTTTGCACTAAGCAATGCTTTGCAATCTATGCTTCATCATCTTTACTCATCTTGTGTAAGTTCAGCCAGGTAAAGCTACCTTGGGTGTACTCCCACTTCCCAGTAGCATCCCCCAGTGTAAACACACATCCCTTGGAGTCTGGGCTCGAGTGTCTTGGTACTGCAGCAGCTCTGCAGCCAAAGGGGCCAACACTGCACGTGGATCTACAGCCTCAACACGAGAACTTACCTGAGTAGGAACACGATCAAAGTTCTTCCCCAGCATCCTTCTCATGTGCTTCCTGGCATGGGATGTCATTTGGTGCTTGAGCAGGAAGGAGAACTGGCAGCCCTCTCGGATGCAGTGGAAGTGGCTGTTCACCTGATTGTATTTGCAACCTGCAGACACAAAAACCATTTTATGTTGCACATGAAGTACTGAGAGGGAGCAGGACCAGAGGGAAGATGATTGGAGAAGACAAGGCTGCTGTCCATGTGGATTTCTGATGGACTGAACATTAACAGCGGTCACGGCTTATTCAGAAACAGTCCTGAATGAAAAAAACCCAAACCCACAATCTACAGCCTGCTGAGCAGCTGCAAGAGAGGATTACAGTGTACAGAGATCTAAGACATGAGCCTGAGCCTAGTCCATCCCTCTTTGTGCCATTATAAAGGAAGGAACATTGCCATTACATCCAGTAGTGCCAATGCTCTTCAGTCGTAGCTAGTGCCTTTTTTTTTATGAGAACAAAACCAGACATTTAGCTGTATCACAGAAGCTAACAATAAAATACACGCTCATAATTAGATTAGAAATGAAAAGTTCTTTTTTCTTTTTTTCCCCCCTTCTAACTGTGCTCTTAGAAAAGCAGTCTCATAGCAGCTGTAGCTCTGGACAGTGTGTGTGCCCTGGTCAGACAGGAATGAGACAGGAAGTGTTTAGTGCCACTCCAACACTGTTGTGTAACAGAAAGGTTGTGTTGCTGAACAACAAGCAATTCATGTGGCTTCTGGCATACTGCACTTCACAAATTCTGCTCCTCGTGGCCACAGCTGCGTGTGCCAGGCGTGCAGGTACCCCAAACACACATACAGCTGATCAACAATGGCCTGTCATAGTTCAAACACAGCTCCATCAGTGATCAGGATCTGCTGTTTCCCATCCTCCCTTGGCCATACCCTCAGATACACAGAGGCAGAGACCTACAGACTCTCACTACAGCCTACAGGCTCGCTTTTCCTTATCTATCAACATCCCTCCACCTTTACTTATATATATCTATGCTTCACCTCTCTCTCCACAACCGTACAGACTTATATAATTATAGACACAGAAACATACATTGGAAAAAATCTATCAGGTGTGTTTGTTCAGAAACATTCACAGCCCTTAAAACAGGCCTGTGCTTTCTGCACCTGCTATCTGTAAATACACAACATAAACCCCAGGGATGTACACAGATGCAGAAGTGAATCCATATGTTGGTAAAACCACACACACCTACACCATCCCACCATGCTGCCTCTATCTAATGCAGGCAAATGCAGGGTGCTGGCTAAATGTGTGTCTCTGGGCCAGCCCACAGGCAAATGTTCATCCTGCTGGATGCACGTACCCCATCCCTCCCAAACCAAACGCTGCTCACACATGCAAAGGCTGCAGCTGCCTCGCTGCCAAGCAGCTCCTGACTCACCCAGCTCATGTGGAGCTGACAGCCTGTGTTTCATGTGCAGGCCAAGAGTGTGTTTGTTTAGGTCCCACTTTCCCCACCCTGGCCACCCTCCCCATCCCAGTGCTCTGGGAACAAACAGTGCTGCAGGACTGGAACACTCGCACAGAGGGCAGGTGAGGGCTCGCCTGTTGCCAGGGCATCCCTGTGGGCTGGTGTCAAGTATCACTGTCCTGCTTTGTCTAGCCCCTGCTATCACCTAAAACACCAAAGGGTGAGTAAATAACAGCAACTGTGTGTAAACAGGAGCTAGGTAGGTACAGGCTGTGGTGTGTTGACACTCACTGCCCTGGTAACCACAAACAAACCTCCATCTGGGTACAAGTCCTTGATCTATTCAAAGCTGAAAAGTTTTGCTCTGGCTACTGTGGCTGTTTTCCTGCAGTGGGAAGGAACAGCACCCAGAGGTGTTATTCTGAACCTCATTTGCTTCCAGCCTTTGTTCCAACCAGCAGTGACAGGGAAGATGGGGTCTGTGACATTGCCAAACCACAATGAGAAGGTTTAAGGGAATCCCAGGCAGTTCAGGACAGAGTTGTCTCTAGGAAGTTCCCATTCAGAATCCTGGATTTCAGCTCCAGGTACCTCTGCAGCAACCCATTCTATTTTCTGTTGTGCATTTGTTTTACCAGCTTTACACTGGAGGCACTTGGTTTTAGTAACTTCTGAAGTGCTGCTGATAGTTCTGGCAAGTGGGCCAGCCCCAGTCTGAGCCTGTGCCACATTCAGGTGTTTCCTCAGGCCCTGCTCTCAGGGGGGCTGCCATCAGAACTCTGTAGTCCCTGCTGCTCACAGGGGCTGTGGAGAATGGGTTTGGAGAGAAGAGAGTAGCTTTTACATGTTCTTGTCCATCTCTCTCTGGTTATTTGCCATTTGACTTTCAATATGCTGCAGTAGCACTGGTTAAGAAAAAAAAATCCTCCTAAGCTCCCTTAAATTTCACCCAACACAAACAGTAGGTCCAAAAGACTGCAAAGTATAAAAACAAACACCAAATAAAAAAAGGCTTTTACAAGTAGACAAAAATAAGAAAAAAGAGGAAGCTATATATCCAGACAAATTCATATATACAATTTTCTGTAGTACAGTTTCTATTCATTTACCTTGGGTCTATTTGTGAAAACATGCTTCAACCAGACAGACCAGGAACTATTTTATGTTTTGTTGCCTTTCTTGTTTAGTGATTTAATGTCCAAATACCTCTGAAGCATAACTTGCAGGTTCTAACTTACGGCATTCTTGGCCTGGACATGGGACACAGCACACGAGAAATGGGACAAAACTCACCTAGTCTGCCACATTCTTCCCGCTTGGTAAAATATTTGAAGCCGTTGGCTGCCCTCCTCTCTGCCTTCTCGTGCTTTTTCACGTGCCAGGGCAGCTTGGTGGTGATGTTAGTCACGAAGTAGCAGCCAGGACGCAGACAGTGGTAATGCCCTCGCATCCGGAATTCACAGTGCTAGAGGGGAGCACACACGTGCTGCTTTAGGCAGGTCTAAAACAAACACATCCTCAAGTGCCTGCTGCTGATGGTGTCCCTTCTGAGGTGTCAGAGGGGCCTGCACTGATACTCCAGATCCCATTTTATCTTCCACAACCTGCCATGCACCCTGTTCCCTCTCGAGTCCTTTAATCTCGCTATTGTGTACTCTGTAATACACTATTCTACACTGAAATATCCTAAACCTTACTCATGGCTTTCTCTGAATTCTTCACAGATTCATCACAGATTTTTATTCTATTTCATCTTATGTCTCTCAGATGATCTCAGATCATTCCCTTGTCCACTTCACCCGAGTGAAAGAAACACAAAAGTATCATGATTTCCTGTTTGATAGAAACCAAATGTTTTTCCAGACCACGTAATTATGACTTCCATGATTCTGTAGTAAGGCCAAGAAAGCCACACACAGCCTCACTTCCTGCTGGGGAGTCAGTCTACCTGATCCTTCATCTCCTTCTCCCCAGTCCTGCCAGAACACTACTCTGGAATGGCTCTTACCTGGTTTGGACAGAGACACTGCAGGGAGTAGTAAGCAAACTGGTCTCGCACATTCACCAGATTATTGTTGGGGTTGATGTGGTCGAGGCAGTGGGATTCTGCTTTGCCAGAGGTTTTGCACACATACTTGCAGTTCCCAAAGAGACAGTGGAAGTGGAATTTGTTGGCATACTTGCAGTCTGTTGCCAAGCAGGGATCACTGGAATACATCCAAAACCCAATCATCACCTTCACTCATTTCACACATTCGTTTCTTTGCCAAGATTTAATTCAAGGGGAGCCCAGCTGAAGCCTCTGTTCCAAACATGGCCCACAGATTTCCCATAGCCACCTTCCTCTTCAGGGAAATTGAAGCTGGCAGCATTACTGCAATTCCACCCAGCTACTGCACTTTCTTGATTAGGATTATCAGAACACAGCAATGCACGGTGGGTTCTGTAGTCTTTGAGGGCCACTTTTCCAATTTAAAATTCAAAGGAAACACAACTCTTGGGCGTGGCCACTGCAGGATGCCAGGGCTTCCCCTGCCCTGACAGAACCAACACTGCCAGTCTCATCAGCTAAATGGGTTTGGTACCTTCCCCCCAGCCCCAGATCAGTCCATGGATTTCTGGCCCAACACCCCTTCCCTGTCAAACATGCAATGGAGATACCTGTATTTCTGCACAGCTCTCGCAAGGGATGAAACAGAAATCAGTGACAGATCACCAAGTTTATTTATCTTCTAAACTCATGCCTAAAAGTGCTCTCAGATGCACTCAAAAATCTCAAAGTATTTCCTAGACTTTACAGAAGTGTAGTAGTGCAGCTCTGAGGAGAGGTACAGAGGGGACTGCAAGGCTGGGGAGGATAGAAGGAGGCAAACAGCAGCTGAAACTTACTTCTCCTGGAACTGGAGAAATCCAGGTTTGACCTGAGGCTTGGCATTCTCCAGGGAAGTCGTTGCCAAGGGGGAAGCTGCCAGGTTAGGCACTGATGCTGGGATCTGAGGCATCTGGGGTATGGTCGAAGCCAGCTGCTTCCAAGCAAGTAGTGTGGGAGCAGAGGGCATAGCAGCTGGATTTGGAGTGGGCACATCCAGGGCAGGAGCACTGGCCATGGTGGCAGAAGCAGCAGATGGTGATGAAGGGGCCAGTGAAGCCTTGTTCTCAGTAGCAGTTGAGAAAGGAGACTCAGAGTTGCTTTTTACAGTTCCACCTTCAGTCCGGAAGTGAAAGCTGCAAAACGTGATACGAATTCAGACATAAATTCTTGACCATTTCACCTAATTTGATTAAACATCAACAAGAATGTGGCAGGAGCCTGTAAATAAATTGGTGTGGATAAATCCTAAAAAGGGCTCTGGAGACTTTGAGGTAAGATTTAGGGCCCTCCTAAACCATCTATGAAGAGAAGGGAAATCATTAAGATGGGTGGAGACAGGTGCCAAGCCGTGTTAAACTTAGAGCAACCCCAGAATCGCTGCAGTTACTGAGATCAGCTGTGGGGCAGCTTCCCAGGGCTGCTGGGAGAAGCCAGACACCTGCAGTGAACCACAGGGAACCATCCAACAGGAGAGACCAATTGTGCTAGCAGATCTGTCTTGAAATTTGTAACATCTCCTTCCCTACAACCCCTTCAGACTCAGGCAGTGAACGGCCACTGAAGGCCTCACTCACTCTTTACTTGGACATTCCACTGCCTTTAGAAGGAACCTGGGGCCTTGAGCTGTCGTGTGCTCTGCAGAGCTTTCTCTGCCTCCTGCTCTCCCACTTACTTGGCGTGCTTGATGGCTCCATCCAGGGTGCTGAAGAGGGCTCCACACTCCTCCACCACACAGTGGAAATGCACCTTATGGAGGAAGTCACACTGGGCATCACAGAAATCCTTGGTGCCAAACCTGCCCAAAATAGACAAGCAGACATCTTAGGGAAGGCCCCAGGAGAGCAGCAGAGTTGGAACAAACATTTTTTTCTGTGTTTTTCAACTCTCTTAGCATTCCCACAAACAACAGTCATTCCAGAGAACCTAGATGCAGAATCTACCCACCCCCTGCCCTGGATAGGAGGGTACCTCCCAGATGGGAGAGATGAAGCATCATCTAAGCAGCAATTACAGCCTGGACTGCAGAAATACTGCACAGCACCATCCCTGCTGTACAGAACAACAACCCTGCCATGCAAACCCCAGAGCAAAACACACCACATTATCCAAGATATGGCTTGTGTTGGAGGAAATGGCCAAGAGGGCAAAACCAGTGCAGCGTGGTGTCACTGCTCACCCACTGCTGAGATTCTCTGGACTTGATAAGTGCAGCACAAATAAATGTGATTTCAGGAAACTCCAGAATCACAGGGAATCAAGAAAACAAGTAGGAAACACTGGCAGGAAGGATTTGAAACTTAACAAGGGAATCTTGCATAATTAAGGTACAACAAACTACAGTTGCTCTGATGAGCAGGAAAGCAAGAAACAAACAGCAGTCTATATGGTCCCAGGAGGGACCTCTCACCAACGGGAGGGTAAAGGAAAGAGAAAAAACTTGTACTGGAGAAAGAAGGTCTGTGGATGTAGAACATGTGCTGTCAGTTACAGCTTGCAGGGAGAAGAGGAAGGGAAGTAACTGTGGGGTAAGAGAGAAGAAACCATGTTATTGCAAATTAAAGGGGCTGTTTTATCAGAGACAAGAAGTGCTGAACCTAGAAAGAAGGCCTCCCACAAAAAGGGAGGTGATGAATCAAAAATGGCTGCATTATAAAATTTGCTGTGGATGAAAAAACTAAAAGACGGAGCAGAGAATCTGGGATGTAGTGAAGACCTGCTAGAAGAGCAGATAAAGGGATTCATTCAAAAAATATAAAAACGCACAAATCAGTCAGTCTGGATGATGTATGTCCTGAAGTGTAATGGAAATTAACTCCCAAACTGATTACATTACCATTTGCTGGTTTTTAAGCCATAGAGAAGTGGGAGGTACTACATAAGTGGGAAAAAAAAAAAAAAAAGGAAATTAAACAGTCAAGGTACTGGTTCTTTGAGGGGGAAAAAAAAAGACAAGTCATCTTTGGCAATTATCATACCTCTGGCCTTAACTTCTCCTTCCAGTAAAGTAATGGAACAAATATTAAGAGGGAGGAGAAAATCATTAAACATCTAGAGGATAAAGGAACCATGAGCAATAAACAGCATCAGGATTATAAAGAATAAATCTTGCCAGACAATTTTAATTGCTTTTTTTGATAGAATTACGAAATTAGTGGATGAAGGGATGCAATATATTTGGATTTTAGTAAAGCATTTGATTCAGTTTTGCATATGCTTAGAATTAATTCCAGTTGGCCTGGATGTAATGCCACCTCATGGCTTGAAACTGGCTGAGGGACCATAAACAAAGGCTGATGACAAACAGCACCACACTGAGCTGGGAGGAGGAGGCATCGTGACTGCTGAGAGGAGAACTTGGGTTAGTCTGTTTGACATCTTAATTAGTAATCTAGGAGTAAACAGCATATTTAGGAATTTCACAAAGATACTAAACTGGGAGGAGGTGGCAATACCAGTGCCAGAGGAGAAAAAGAGCACAGAGAGGTTTGGCAAGACAAGGGAGAATGTTCAGAACAGGAGAATCATGTTTAGAAACACACAACAAAATACACCTGGGTGTGGGGGGTGTTTTATACATTGGGAATCACTAAACAACATTAAAAGCAATTCTGTGTCACAGAGGATGATAAAGATGGTACTATACATTACTCTGTGCAGATACAAACAAATTGTGAGCTGCCTTTTTGGGGACAGAAAGCTTGTTCTGTCAGGAGGGGGGAAATACTGCATCATCTAGGGAACAGCAGGAAAGCAACAGGACCCACAGGCAGGAGGGACTAATCCAGAGTCAGATTAAAGGAAGTAAGTAAACCTGGCTAAGTGGAATGCTGGAAGTTTGTGACTATCTGAAGGGGCTGAACTCCAGCTGCAGAGAGGGATGATCTGCTGTGGTTCAAGGGGATATAAACAGAGCTGCAGCAAAACTACAAAAAGTGGAATTCAGGCAGCATACCATGGAAAAGGCTGTGACATTTGTGACATGCCCCCAGAGACAAGAAAATAGCCACACTGCCTGGCAGAATTAACAACCAGACCAGGCCAAATTCAAATGGACTGCAGAGAAGGATCTCACACCAGCCAGGGGCTCATGGACTGGAAGATTTTCTAGTCTTCTCCATTAAAGCCTGTGATTTACAAAGTGAGCACTGGCACACTGGTTTTTTTTTGGTAGGTGACTCTCTGTGTCAGAGCACAAACCCGTGTGTCTGCCTGGGTGCATCTGTGGGCACTCAAAGCACGTGTCTGTCTGAGCACCTATGTGCACGTCCCTGTACGTGGGTGAGCTTTCTATCTGCTCCATCTGCCATTTGAGCCTCCTTTCCTACAACAAAAGCAGCAGCAATCATTCCAGTTTCCATATCCTTTTCCTCATTCCCGTGCCTCTGCATCCCCAGAAGCTGTTTTGTTTCAGCTGAAATGCCACAGGAAGAGTGTCAGGGCTCCAGTGAAGCTGGCCACAGCACCACCAGCACAGCTCAGTCCCCTGGGCTCACACAACAGGCTCATAAGGAGCAGCCTGAGGTGAAGTCCAGGACAACAGAACTACATGAAGATCTGTGCTTGTATTTGGTTCTCAAGATTCCTTTACAAAATAATTATATGTGGGCAGGTTATTTTTTACCAGACATTAACACCTGGGGCAGGTAGGTGTGAGCAAGGGCTAAATGTGTTCAGGTGATCAGTGTCTGACAGAATTAGGCTTTTACATTCAAGAGAACTCTGTGCTCAGGGTGAGCCAGTGAGTCAGACACTTTGCAAAGGAAGCACTTTTCCCTTTCCTCCATTCCCAGTTCCACGCTCTCCTTACCGGCGCAGGTACATCTTCCATGGCTCAGAGAGCTTCTCCTGGACAAGTGCCTTCACTGCCTTGCCCAAGTACTGGGATGGCTCCCCAGCCCCAGCCTGGCTGCCTTCACCTTCTGTCTTAATGTTCAGCAGGTTGCCAAGGCTGGCACTGGTCTTGGACATCTGGAACAAGAACACAGACACTGCATCAAGCCCAGCACACGGCCACAGACACGGCCACCCTCAGGACTGTCCCACTGAGAGCAGTGTCCTCAAAGATTCAAGGACAGAGAGTCTGTGCTCCAACTGCATCAGCCAAAGTTAGCAACACCTGACTCTTCTGCACCTTCCACCCAACCATCACAGAGCACTCAGATGCCCAGTGAATATTTATTCATGGATCTTGTTAAAGTAATGAAGCATTGTGTCTCCTTTATCCATGAGATGAAGAGAGACATCTCCTATTTGACCATGGAAAAGGTGTGTGGCCTTCAACAGTACCAGCCCTGTGCAGCTCCTACGAATTGCTGGTGGTAGAACTGGTAAACTCTAGTTTATTCAGTCATCCCAGGGATGTCTCCTTTAAAGAGACTATCAGCTATGTGTGAGGGTACAAGGACAAAAATTTCATTCAACTGGGGAAAAATTCTGTCTCAAGTTCCTGGAAAATTCTTAATAACTTCAGTAATAAAATCATGTCACTTTTCTGTGCTAAATGGATACATCCTCTACAAAGCAGGACTTGGACTCAATCTGCATTGCATGAAAGGCTTCAAATAGAATCTATACAGAGAAGGTTTGGAGGTCCATGAGGTGTATGATGTACAGGATAGAAAAATGAAGTTACTCAAGCCTGCCTAGAGGGGAAATTTTCTTTTAGAATAAATCCACAGTTTCCCAGACTCTTTTTTTCTCTGTTGTGCTCTCAATTACCTCTAGTAACAACAGCATGAAAAAAATGCAGGATTGGGCCCAATACTTGCACTGGAAACTCCACCCACTTGAGGGTCTAGAAGCCCTTTATAAATATCAGTTAATTAAGCCTGACAGCCCCCTAAATAAATGGCAATAGGCTACAGGAATCCTGGTTATTTGAGGCTCTCTTAATGCCCCCTGAAGGTAAAGCCCCTGCTGCTGTGTGGAGACTGCAACCCTTTATGGCTGGAGTCAGAAATTCAGGTCGTGTGTTTCCACTGGTAATTCCATTTCTGTAAAGGGTTCTTTTCCCTAGAAAAACAATGAAGGATTCCCCCACGGACAGAAATTGTGTGCAGCAAGAGGAAGAAGCAAGTGTGATGTCTTCCTGAGCAGACTGAGCTTGACTTTGCAATCTTTAGTCTTGGAATTGGTTCCATCAATCACACACACAGTGGGCTCTACTCCTTGCTGGTTTATCTCCTTGGTTAATCTCACTCCTTTAACCTGACTCCTACTTTGCACCTGTGCTACATTTGCTTTGCACAACTTAAAGAACCTTCTGTCAGGCTGCACACAAAGAAATGCTTTTTTCTAAACATATACTTAAATCACATATTATCCTGGAGATTTTCAAGTGAAGTCTCCATTGAAAGAGAATTTCCCTGATCTGGGACCTTCAGAATGACTCATGACCCCAGAGAGCAGAGTAACTAAATTAATTTGCTCACTAAAGAAAGACCTGCATATTTGGAAACACTAAAGGGACAATACAAAGGAACAAATAAGAAATTAAGTTTATAAGGGAAAATCAAAATCCCAGTGTAACAGAGAGCCAATGGAGGAGCAAAGTGACATAAGGATAAATGCAGAAATTAAACAACATGGAGAAAAACAGTGATAAGACAGAAAGGAGGTGGGAGATTACCAGGCAAAGTCACTTTGCCCTCTCTTGAGGGTTATATGGCCTTGATGCATGTAACACCCAGAGCCAAGGGGATGGCAATAGTTATGCCTATAAAACCTATCACATAGCAAAATATTAAAGCATGGCTCAAAGGGTGCCCTGATCTCTACTGCAGTTGTATACAGCCACAAAATTAATCTTGGTACAGGAGAATTTATCATGTGAAGAGAAATATATATTTGAGATGATGTGTAACTTAACAAAAAAGCAAGGAGAAGTAACTGTGCATTATCTAAAATAAATATCCTGGAACACAGTAAAGGGGACTTTGTTAGACACCATGACTCACACCAGGAAGAAATAAATTGATGATTTTGGTTCAAAAGTTCTGTTTTTTTCTTCTCTTTCATAAAAATAGATTTTTCTCTCCCTCCCCAAATGAAGGAAAATGTTTTTATGTAAGTGAAGAAAATGAGTAACTATAAAAGGAAAGTGAGAGAGAAGTCGCCAGGTTCTGAAAACAAAAACAAAACAAATAACAACCCCCCTAAACAAGCAAACAAACAAAACAAT